>NC_063345.1:70773573-70796938 GCF_021869965.1 Rhincodon typus
CCTCATCCCTCACACCCCGTCCACACAATAAGAACCAAAAAAGAATCCCCCTCGTCCTCACGTACCACCCCACCAACCTCCGGATCCAACGCATCATCCTCCGACACTTCCGCCATCTGCAATCCGACCCCACCACCAAAGACATCTTTCCCTCCCCACCTTTATCTGCTTTCCGGAGGGACAACTCTCTCCGTGACTCCCTTGTCCGCTCCACACTCCCCTCCAGCTCCACCACACCCGGCACTTTTCCCTGCAACCGCAGGAAGTGCTACACCTGCCCCCATACCTCCTCCCTCACCCCCATCCCAGGCCCCAAGAAGACTTTCCACATCAAGCAGATGTTCACCTGCACATCTGCCAATGTGGTATACTGCATCCGCTGTACCCGGTGTGGCTTCCTCTACATCGGGGAAACCAAGCGGAGGCTCGGGGACCGCTTTGCAGAACACCTACGCTCGGTTCGCAATAAACAACTGCACCTCCCAGTCGCAAACCATTTCAACTCCCCCTCCCATTCCTCAGACGACATGTCCATCCTGGGCCTCCTGCAGTGCCACAACGATGCCACCCGAAGGTTGCAGGAACAGCAACTCATATTCCGCTTGGGAACCCTGCAGCCGAATGGTATCAATGTGGATTTCACAAGTTTCAAAATCTCCCCTCCCCCTACCGCATCCCAAAACCAGTCCAGCTCGTCCCTGCCTCCCTAACCTGTTCTTCCTCCCACCTAACCCCTCCTCCCACCTCAAGCCACACCTCCATCTCCTACCGACCAACCTCATCCCGCCCCCTTGACCTGTCCGTCCTCCCTGGACTGACCTATCCCCTTCCTAACTCCCTACCTACACTCACCTTTACTGGCTCCATCCCTGCCTCTTTGACCTGTTTGTTTCCTCTCCACCTATCCTCTCCTCTATCCCTCTTCTATCCGCCTCCCACTCTCTCCCTATTTATTTCGGAACCCCCTTCCCCTCCCCCTTTTCTGATGAAGGGTCTCGGCCCGAAACGTCAGCCTCTCTGCTCCTATGATGCTGCTTGGCCTGCTGTGTTCATCCAGCCCTGCACCTTGTTGTCTCTGATTATCAACGATCACTTTGTTTGCTTCTTTTTCTTCTATCTTTTGCTTTCTCCATCTATTCAACTCACTGCTTCTCCCCTTCAAAACAGACATCCTTGTCATCAGTATCAATCACACTATTTCCTAATTGCTTTCAGTTCTGGTCAGTGGACTCGAAATGCTAACTCTGTTTTTCTCTCGAACGAGGGTGTCAAATCTGCTCATTTTCCTCAGCACTTGGTGTCTTTTTGTTTCAGATCTCCAGCACCATTCTTTCTTTAATTTAACCTGTAATTTTGTTATTTCATGAGATGTCAGTATCACTGGCAAGCGCAGCATTTGTTGACCATCACTAATTGCTCTTGACTATGAGGCCAATCCACAAGGCAGTATCGAGCCAAGCACATTGTTGTAGGTCTGAAGTCACACTTAGTCCAGACCAGGTAATCATGTTAGATTTCTTTACCAAAGGAAAGCAGTGAAAGATAGTTTTTTTTTAGAGAAAATGCTGCTGGCTTTATGGTGGTTGTCAGTGAAATTCACTTTTATTTCAATCCTTATCATTTGAATTTAAGTTCTGCCATCAGCCATAGTCAAATTTGAAACAGTGTCTTTCGTTTAAGAACCTGTTCCTCTGAATTACCCGTCCAGAGACCTTATTATACTAACATGTTGTCATTGTCTTGAAATAACTTTCCACAGAAGAACAGGTTTGTGATTGAAATATTTTTAACTGGAAAAGTGGCCAGAAGAAAGCTGGAATTGTAAAGTCTGAATTTTACCAAGGCGTAGATAATGGTTTATTCAGCAACAGCACTGAGGCAAAGGTGGAGACCGGAGATATTATGGAGCTGGTAGTGGGCAAGTTTAGTGATGGAGAGAACACCAAGACAAAATTCAGTTCACAGCAAAAAGGGCCCTCAAGGTTGTGAACTGTCTTGTTCTTAGATATTTGTGAGGGAGGGTTCTGAAATTGGTGGATAATGAATGGAGTTTGCAATTGAAACTGAAGACAATAGTCTCCATCGCTGCAAATGTAAATAACAGAAATATCAATGTAGTTCAACAGAATGAATATGACATTGGCTAAGAGACAGAAAGGAATGGGGAGAACTGTGGAGATTGAAGCGGAGTACAATGATATTGCCTAGTCACCAGTATTCAACCATCTCTCTTTTTGACATGAAATATAATGCAGAGCAAAGAAACAGAATACATTTCGGAGATGGAATGCCAAACAACAATGTGAACAAAACAGGATAATTTAAAATGTGATGCAAGGAATTGTATTTTATACAGACACGATTAAATCATGGGATATAGGTTGATCAGGTTGTTCATATCTGCTCAGGATATTCAGAGACACAGATAACAAAATACGCAGGCGTACATAGAGAATACAGGATAAAACAGTAGAAATATAGTTCATTCTGAGCTAGTGCAGAGATGATAAGCTGAATGACCACCATCTTTTCTGTAATTATACTATGATATGTAGTAAACACTTTCAGAGACTAGGGAAACAAATTTGTTTTGTGAAGGACACAGGGTACGTCATTATCAATCATCAATTCATTTTGTTTCATGGAGTGCAGCTACCTCTAGAATGTCTTTTCAAACAAAATGAATTTCCCAAGATTTGAACGTTTAGGAGGATTTGGCAAAAAATTTCTTTTTTTGGAACTTAAAGAAGAAACAGACTCCGGTGTAAAACAAATGTTACCGGCATAACAGCTCAAGTAGTGGGAACAAGACTGGACCATATTAGCAAATATAACCCAGTTCAACACCTAGACTCAATTAAGAAATGCAAAATAGTGGGGTAATTGAAATCTGAAATACAAACAGAAAACATCAGAGGAATGCAGCAGATGAGGCAGCATCTGTAGAGAGAAACAGAGTCAACGTCTAAAATGAACCTGATCTGACAAAAAAATCATATTGGACTTAGAAAGTTAATTCTCTCTCTCTCTGCTCAGATGCTGTCCAGCACTTTCGAGTTTCTTTTCTTTCTGGACCGTGGCAAATGTCTGATCTGAACCAAAGCAGTGAAGTCGCCATTTCAATTGACACACGATTATTTGGTTATGGACATTAAATGAGAAATTACAAACTTTCTGCAGTAAAGGTCCCTAATATTGACGGCATGTTTCATTCTGTTAACTTGCCATGAAAACGTGAACTCGGTGGCACTGACATCGCATGGTCAATTCTCTGAAAATAACTGATTGAAAATGATGGGGATCAAAATCTCAAAGACACGTTGTGCTCCTGATGTCTCTGGGGTTACACTCATCCAGCAAGGTCTTACCTTTCTGAGACTTTGGACCAAACCGTGAAAATATAAAATATCTTGGTATTTTAAACAGGACATAGTCATCCTCGGAGTTTGGAAGGCACTTGCAAGGGCAGAGTTTATTTGTCATCACCAATAGCTCTGGAGAAGGTGGCAGAGAGCTGCCTTCTTGAGCCTCTTCTGTTCAAGTGGTGCAGACACAAACATAGAAATGTTTGTAAGGGGATCCCAAGATTGTTTACAAATGATAGCGAAGGAACAGCAAATTAGCCCCTAGTCAGGATGGCATGTGACTCGAAGAAAACTTGCTGGGATCCGTTTGCCCATTGTTCAGTCGAAGACATGACCAGTACAGAATTTTCTCTGATTCACATGGATTACAGTTTTGCTCTGGGTCGCATTCAGTCAAGTACTACTTTGATGGCAAGGGGATTCACACAGATTTTACTTCAAATGGCATTGGAACATCAGTTAAAATAATAAAGAACAAAAGATAAGAACACTGTTTGTTTGAACATTGTGCTCATTATCCTCACAATATTCAAAAGAAAATTAATTCATGGACTTCTGATTCTGTGAAGTTTGTCCTATTTGTGATGAGGCTGTTTGGTCAAGCTTCGTGACAGAGCGACAGAAAGAAGCTCAACTTAATATCATGGGGGACAAAACTGTCCCCTTCCTGGTGCATCAGATAACGTCAAGTACACACTGTTGACTGTTCTTATTGGACATTGATCATTCAACTTCATTAGTCACTGATGAACAATAGCAGATCCCATCATTCTAATTGGAGAGCAAAATGGGAAAGGGAGGGTCAGGGGAAGTGGGAGTAACGGTGCAACATTCAGTGGGAGTGACAGAAGAGGAGTGTGAAAGGAGATGGTCTGAGGAAGGGTATGTAGCAGCGAAAGGGTCAGTGCAAGGGAAGTAGGAGTGTAAGGAAAGAGTAGGAAGAAGGAGGAGTGTGACAGATGAAGAATTAGTGACACAGAAAAGCATTCATTTTGGAGGAGAGATTGATAGGTGATCAAACATCACTGTTGAGGAAAATGTGAGTCTGATTTCCACAAAAGTAAGAAAAGATTTCTCAATTTTTTTAACGCTCGATTCTAATTCATACTGTCTATTCATTCTGCATTACTGTATCTCCGTCAAGTGCGGACGACATGTCTTTTTTTCCCCTAGTGCATCATCTAAATATTTTCTCTATTTTTACAATATGAAGAACAGTGGGCATTTGTTTTAGTAATTTCCTTCCAATTCGAAGTAGGCAAGAGAATATGATTTGATCTCTTAGAGAGTGTCTATAAGTTTGAATTAAATTGAATTTTTATCCTCATCACTCTAGCTCTTTCAAACAAACTTAATGAATGAGTCTGTGCCCATCCTGCAGATGAAAAATTACTTCAGCTCTGACTATTGCAGGAAATATTACAAAGAACATGCTCCAGGTCCCCGTAAAATGCAAATCTTGCAGGTGCCAAAACCTGGTTCAGCATTAATGACACACAAGCCTTATGAATAAAATATGCAGGGGAGCACAGTGTAAATGTAGAATTCAGCTCCATGTCTGAAATAGTATTTGTGTATCTCTCGTAAAAGACCTCAATTGCATCGTTCTGTAAATTTACCAAAATAAGAAAAACAAGAGACTGGAATTCTCAATTCTTCTGTGAAATAACATCTGGAGAACAGGAAGAAAATCAAAGTTTGTTTGTGATATTCATAAATGATGATGAAAATGTGAGGGATGGGGGAACAGAAAACAATAAATAATTTTGTGGATGACACAAAGATTAGCCGGATGGTTCACAGTGAGGAGGAAAGTGTTAGGTTACAGGATGATATAAACAGATTGTTCAGATGGCCAGATCAGTGGCCAATGAAATTTAATGCTGATAAATGTGAAGTGATGCACTTCAGAAGTAACTCAAACTATGAAGAAAGGCTAGAATTGCTTGATTTTTCCTTGGGACAGGGAAGGTTGAGGGGTGAGCCTGATAGAGGTGTATAAGAACATGCAGGTAATGGACAGGGTGAACAGACAGCAACTGTTCTCCTTAGTCGAAGGGTCAAGAACAAGGGGACACCCTTTTAAAATGAAAGGCAGGAGGGTGGAAGAGGACTGGTGGAATCTGTCTTGAACCAAGAATGTGGTATGTGTCTGGAATGCACTGCCTATGAGGGTGGTTGAGGCAGGTAATTTCACAAATTTTAAAAAGCCCTTGGAGATGCTGACCTGATAGTTTTCTTCTTTATTGTGTGATTCTATGCAGTCACAGCCATGAAAGTCCTGATATATTCTAAGCTCTAACCAATGGCACTCGTTTGTTTGTTTCATCGAATTGTGCTCAGTAAGTGGCTATAATATAAATCAGAATCATCCAATGGAGTATCAAGACTTACTCAACCTGAGACAGCCCTTCCATCTCTGAAAACATTCAAGATAATTCACATGTTTAGTGCAAAGTTTGTCCAACAATATCACCAACATTATTCTAGCTGTTTGCCACTATTATTTTAACTAGACAACAATATGGATACAGCTTTTCTTTCATTATAATACAGACTCCTCGCTGTAAGGGTACTATTTCTCTGAAGAAGAATTAACTCCTTCTCAGGTATTCACTTTGAGAATTGGTTAGTATTCCTTCCAGATGGTCATCATCAAGCCCGGTCCCCACATGCCTATGAGTTTGTTGACTCCTTCCTTGGTGTGGCTCCAATTAAAGGTGTGTCTCCAAAGAAAATATTTGTGTTTGAGCCAGGGTGGTGAATGCTCACAAACTAACAGATCACATTGAGAGGGGAAGGAAACACCAGCGACCCAATTGAACTCAAACCCATTCCTCAGCACCGTTTCACAATCCCCAGGTACTGCAGCAGTCTGTGTCCCCAATCCCAAATATGTGGACACCATTCAGATTTAGCTAAAGAGCAACAAACAAGAATAGTTCTTCAATATGGCTAGGCAGTAATTTATCTCCAACAGGAGTGTATCTCAAAGCCTCCCCTTGATATTCAGTGGCATAATCAATCTCCAATGACAAATGTCCTGTGCATAACTATTGACCAGAAATTCAACTGGATTACCCATGTAAAAAAGCATATCAGATGTTGGCAATTCTGTCGTGAGTAACTCATTTCCTTAAGCTCCGTGAAGCCTATCCATTACCTACATGGCACCAGGCAAGAGTGTGATAGAAAATCCTCTGGTACCTGAATGAACACAGCTGCAACAACTTTTATTGAGGAGAAAGTAGGTGGCTTGTTTAACACTCCAACCACCATCAGTAATATTTACTCACAGCAACACTGACACAAGATGTACTGCTGGGACCCTCTCCCAGCAACACTGTAGATGCACCAACACCAACAGGACTGGAACTTCTCAAAGGCAATTAATGCTGGTCTAGCTATGTTAAAATCTCAAATGAATGAAAAAGAAAATCCAAGTTTCTAATAATTATTGAACAATGCAGATGTTTTTATTGATCTGTTGAGTTTATCGCTGTCTTGTAGTGTGTGATCTACTTGTAGTACTCAGTCCATACAGTAGTTGAAAGAAAAGACCAACTGACAGCTCAGGTCACAGATAATACAAGATAACATAGCAAATAAGAAGCTGGATGGGTGCTTAAAAAGCCAGGGCACAGTAGAAAATGGCCTTGAGTTCAGTGGGATTCATGTAGTTTGGCGGTTTTTTTTTGGCTGGCTGACAGGCTGAAAGCAGAAAATGTAACCTCATCATTTCCATAGCTTGTGAGCATCAAATGGTGAGGAATATAATCTCCAAGATCACGCAACATCCTGTCTTGAATCTATATCTTTGTCCCTTCACTGTCACTTATACGGAATCCTATACGTCTCATTGAAACATACCTGTTTGTGTCACGAGGATCACTGGGGCTCACCACCATAATCAGAATGGAAGTTAGAGACAGGCAATAAATGCTGGCCTTGCTAACTAAACTCACCTCACAATAACAAATGAAAGGAATCTGCACTATTAAAGACAACAATTCGACCTGATCTGATTTCTAAAGCAGTTTTAATGAAGTTTTAACTTTGTACTATGTCTCTGATCTTTCTGCAAAACCATGAAACTTTCCTCAGTATTTTCCCAGTGCTGTTTAAAAATCACATTTGGAAGTTGTGCCTATCATTCTGAAAGGGAGATCCTTCATGGTCAGGAGAATGATCTTATTTTTCAGTATCTAAAGATAATAGAAATGTAGAAACTAGGATCAGGTGTAAGTGATTGGACAACTCTTATCAACTCCGCCACACAATATGATCGTGGACAATCAAATTGTGGCCTCAAGCACACATTCCTGCCAACCCCGTATAACTTTAGTGTGTCCTTCTGAGTCAAGAATCTGTCTGTCTCTGTCTTAAGACTATTCGATGACTTATCCTTGATCACTCTCTGTGTGGAGAGTTCCACAAACACATGACCCTTTGACAGGGTTAAAAAAAATCACCATCTTCTTAACTGGGATATACTTCAGTTTTACAGTCCATCCATTGGTGGAAATTTCTCGCACAATATGAAATATTGTTTCAGCATTCAACTTGAAAAGACTGCTCATAATATTCTGGGATTAAACAAGATCATGTGTCATTCACTTATAGTCCAATCGATCCAGGGTCAGTCTGGTCAAGATTTCCTCCTCAGATAAACCCTTCTTACAGGAATCCGTTGATTGAATCTTCTCTAGACTGCTTTCATATCATTATGCCCTTAGCTCGCTCGATATAGAACATAGAACATAGAACATTACAGCGCAGTACAGGCCCTTCAGCCCTCGATGTTGCGACGGCCTGTGAAGCCAATCTGAAGCCCATCTAACCTACACTATTCCATTATCATCCATATGTTTATCCAATGACCATTTAAATGCCCTTAAAGTTGGCGAGTCCACTACTTTTGCAGGCAGGGCATTCCACGCCCTTACTACTCTCTGAGTAAAGAACCTACCTCTGACATCTGTCCTATATCTATCACCCCTCAATTTAAAGCTATGTCTCCTCGTGCTAGCCATCACCATCAGAGGAAAAAGGCTCCCACTGTCCACCCTATCTAATCCTCTGATCATCTTGTATGTCTCTATTAAGTCACCTCTTAACCTTCTTCTCTCTAACGAAAACAGCCTCAAGTCCCTCAGCCTTTCCTCATAAGACCTTCCCTCCATACCAGGCAACAGCCTGGTAAATCTCCTCTGCACCCTTTCCAATGCTTCCACATCCTTCCTATAATGCGGTGACCAGAACTGTACGCAATACTCCAAGTGCGGTCGCACCAGAGTTTTGTACAGCTGCAACATGACCTCATGGCTCCGAAACTCAATCCCTCTACCAATAAAACCGAACACACCGTACGCCTTCTTAACAACGCTACCAACCTGGGTGGCAACTTTCAGTGATCTATGCACATGGACACCGAGATCTCTCTGCTCATCCACACTACCAAGAATCTTACCATTAACCCAGTACTCTGTATTCCTGTTTCTCCTTCCAAAGTGAATCACCTCACACTTTTCCGCATTAAACTCCATTTGCCACCTCTCAGCCCAGCTCTGCAGCTTATCTATGTTCCTCTGTAACCTGCAACATCCTTCCGCACTATCCACAACTCCACCGACTTTGATGTCATCCGCAAATTTACTAACCCATCCTTCTATGCCCTCATCCAGGTCATTTATAAAAATGACAAACAGCAGTGGCCCCAAAACAGATCCTTGAGGTTCACCAGTAGTAACTGAACTCCAGGATGAACATTTCCCCTCAACCACCACCCTCTGTCTTCTTACAGCTAGCCTATTTCTGAACCAAACCGCTAAATCACCCTCAATCCCATGCCTCCATATTTTCTGCAATAGCCTACCATGGGGAACCTTAACAAATGCTTTACTGAAATCCATATACACCATATCAACCGCTTTACCCTCATCCACCTTTGGTCACCTTCTCAAAGAACTCAATAGGGTTTGTGAGGCACGACCTAACCTTCACAAAACCGTGTTGACTATCCCTAATCAAATTATTCCTTTCTAGATGATTATAAATCCTATCTCTTATAATCCTTTCCAACACTTTACCCGCAACCGAAGTAAGGCTCACTGGTCTATAATTACCAGGGTTGTCTCTACTCCCCTTCTTGAACAAGAGGACAGCATTTGCTAGTCTCCAGACTTCTGGCACTATTCCTGTAGACAATGATGATATAAAGATCAAAGCCAAAGGCTCTGTAATCTCCTCTCTAGCTTCCCAGAGAATCCGAGGATAAATCCCATCCAGCCCAGGGGACTTAACTATTTTCACACCTTCCAGAATTGCTAACACCTCCTCCTTATGAACCTCAATCCCGTCTAGTCTAATAGCCTGTATCTCAGTATTCTCCTCTACAACATTGTCTTTTTCCTGTGTGAATACTGACGAAAAATATTCATTTAACACCTCTCCTATCTCTTCGGACTCCACGCACAACTTCCCACTACTGTCCTTGACTGGTCCTAATCTTACTCCAGTCATTCTTTTATTTCTGACATACCTGTAGAAAGCTTTAGGGTTTTCCTTGATCCTACCAGCTAAAGACTTCTCATGTCCCCTCCTGGCTCTTCTTCGCTCTCTCTTTAGGTCCTTCCTGGCTAACTTGTAACTGTCAAGCGCCCTAACTAAGCCTTCACGCCTCATCTTTACATAAGCCTCCTTCTTCCTCTTGACAAGAGATTCAACTTCTTTAGTAAACCACGGTTCCCTCCCTCGACCACTCCCTCCCTGCCTGACAGGTACATACTTCTCAAGGACATGCAGTAGCTGTTCCTTGAACAAGCTCCACATTTCAATTGTGCCCATCCCCTGCAGTTTCCTTCTCCATCCTATGCATCCTAAATCTTGCCTAATTGCCTTTCCCCCAGCTATAACTCTTGCCCTGCGGTATATACCTATCCCTTTCCATCGCTAAAGTAAACGTAACCGTATTGTGGTCACTATCACCAAAGTGCTCACCTACCTCCAAATCCAACACCTGGCCTGGTTCATTACCCAGTACCAAATCCAATGTGGCCTCACCTCTTGTTGGCCTATCTACATACTGTGTCAGGAAATCCTCCTGCACACATTGGACAAAAACTGACCCATCTGAAGTACTCGAACTATCGCGTTTCCAGTCAATATTTGGAAAGTTAAAGTCCCCCATAACAACTACCCTGTTACTTTCGCTCCTATCCAGAATCATCTTTGCAATCTTTTCCTCTACATCTCTGGAACTTTTCGGAGGCTTATAGAAAACTCCCAACAGGGTGACCTCTCCTTTTCTGTTTCTAACCTCAGCTCATACTACCTCAGTAGACGAGTCCTCATCAAACGTCCTTTCTGCCACCGTAATACTGTCCTTGACTAACAATGCCACACCTCCCCCTCTTTTACCACCTTCCCTGATCTTACTGAAACATCTCAACCTCAGAACCTGAAACAACCATTCCTGTCCCTGCTCTATCCATGTCTCCGAAATGGCCACAGCATCGAAGTCCCAAGTACCAACCCATGCTGCAAGTTCACCTACCTTATTCCGGATGCTCCTGGCATTGAAGTAGACACACTTCAAACCACCTTCCTGCCTGCCGGTACACTCCTGCGACCTTGAAACCTTATTCATGACCTCACTACTCTCAACCTCCTGTACACTGGAACTACAATTCAGATTCCCATCCCCCTGCTGAATTAGTTTAAACCCTCCCGAAGAGCATTAGTAAATTTCCCCCCCAAGGATATTGGTACCCCTCTGGTTCAGGTGTAGACCATCCCGTTTGTAGAGGTCCCACCTACCCCAGAATGAGCCCCAATTATCCACGCATCTGAATCTCTCCCTCCTGCACCATCCCTGTAGCCACGTGTTCAACTGCTCTCTCTCCCTATTCCTCGCCTCGCTAGCACGTGGCATGGGTAACAAACCAGAGATAACAACTCTGTTTGTTCTCACTCTAAGCTTCCACCCTAGCTCCTTGAATTCCTGCCTTACATCCCCATCCCTTTTCCTACCTATGTCGTTGGTGCCTATGTGGACCACGACTTGGGGCTGCTCCCCCTCCCCCTTAAGGATCCCGAAAACATGATCCGAGACATCACGGACCCTGGCACCTGGGAGGCAACACACCAACCGCGAGTCTCTCTCGTTCCCACAGAATCTCCTATCTGTCCCCCTGACTATGGAGTCCCCAATGACTAATGCTCTCCTCCTCTCCCCCCTTCCCTTCTGAGCAACAGGGACAGACTCTGTGCCAGAGACCTGTACCCCATGGCTTACCCCTGGTAATTCATCCCCCCCAACAGTATCCAAAATGGTATACTTGTTTTTGAGGGGAATGGCCACAGGGGATCCCTGCACTGTCTGCCTGTTCCCTTTCCGTCCCCTGACTGTAACCCATTTACCTTTTTCCTGTACCCGAGGTGTGACTACCTCCCTGTAACTCCTCTCAATTACCCCCTCAGCCTCCCGAATGATCCGAAGTTCATCCAGCTCCAGCTCCAGTTCTCTAACGCAGTTTCCGAGGAGCTGGAGTTGGGTGCACTTCCCGCAGATGAAGTCAGTGGGGACACTAGTGGTGACCCTTACCTCCCACATTCTACAGGAGGAGCATGCAACTGCCCTAACATCCATTCCCACGGTTCTGAATTCCCAAACAGACTATTGAAAAACAAAAACAAGTAACCTTACCAAATCAGCGCTCAGAACTTTTTTTTTGGTTAGAGGAGGAGGATGGGTGGGAGACACTACCTAGGTAGTGTTTCGGGTAAAGCAACCGCCCAAATATATTACCTCACTTACTCACTCCAAAAATGGAGTCACGCGAGGTAAGACTTTTATAATCGAAAAGCTTACCTTCCCAGGGTGCCCTCGTGCTTCCTCCTGGACTCCTGCCGCTGAAACAACTGATCTCACCATTAAACTAATCTCACCATTACCTTGTGAAATTGTAGAAAAACTTCCCCACTTCAATATGTGCTGTTTCAGAAAGTGTCAACATTTATATTGTGTCACCAAAAACTTGATGTACATGCCAACTTTTTTTTGTGATCCAGGTGCCCCATTCTTCTGTGCCTTAGTTTTGCTTTCTCCGTTGAAATAATACACTGCTTTTCCACTCAACCTGCCAATGTGTTCGAACACAGACTCATCTTCCCTGCTAATCTCCATGCATGAACATTTTCCTGTCACTTGACCCACATTGACCTCTTTGTAAATTCATGTCCTCTTCATATCTTCCTTTTCCAACCTTTTCAATATTTATATTCTTCCATAATATGTAATCATTTGCCAAAGATACAGATTGTGGAATTAAGGAAGTAATATTTTTACTCCAGCCCATGCAACTATCAACTTGTGTTAATGCTGAACTGTTTTGCAGTACCTTCACCCAGTTCCCAGCCTGCAGTTGCAGAAAATAATGTTTAAATCTCAAAAGAATGGGCAACTTTGTTTACTTCTGATCTAAATAGTCATTTTCCCTTTTATTATGAAACGGGCATGTTAATTAAGGGCTGTCTTTCTGATTGTAACACTTTAATTTTGTTTACTCCAGGCAATTAAACATCAGGAATTAGAAACATGAATGGGCCATCTTTTCCCAGGCTGCCCTGGCAATCAACAAGACCTGATTGTGATGTTATTTCACATTATTGCCTTGTTCCCCACACAACAAGCAAGCCTGCACGTCCCTCAACCAAGCCCCTCAACTCCCGCCACCTAACCATCAACAATGACTAAAAACAAAAGAACTGCAATTGGCACAACATAGGGACACAGGAATTAGGAGTGGCAGCTGGCAATTCAGCCTGTGCCATTTAATATGATCATGGCTAATCTTATGCTGGTTTTAACTCATTTTCCTGCCTGCTCCCCATAGCCTTTTATCCCACCTAAGGTTTTGGAGTAGATCTGTAGCTCAGGTTGTGGGTGTTGAGGTTGGTTGGCTCGCCGCGCTGTTTTGTTGTTCTGCAGATGTTTTGTTACCGTGCTGGGTAACATCCTCAGTGCAGCCTCTGATGAAGTGTCGGTGTGTTTTCCTGCCTGGTTTTTAAACTCTGGGGTCCATTGCGATGGATTGCCTCACTTCCGGGTTTCCTCCGTAGTGGAATGTTGAGTTCAATGTGTTTATTAATAGCCTGCTTCGTGGAGTGCCATGCTTCCGGGAATTCTCGTGCTTGTCTCTGCCTAGCCTGTCCCAGGATCTTGGTGTTGTCCCAGTCAAAGTTGTGGTTCTCCTTGTCCATGTGGATTGAGATGACACGACCAATACTCACTCATCTCAATCCACATGGACAAGGAGAACCACGGCTTTGACTGGGACAACACCGAGATCCTGGGACAGGCTAGGCAGAGACAAGCACGAGAATTCCCGGAAGCATGGCACTCCACGAAGCAGGCTATTAATAAACTCATTGAACTCGACCCCATATACATTCCACTATGGAGGAAACCCGGAAGTGAGGCAATCCATCGCAATGGACCCCAGAGTTTAAAAACCAGGTGGGAAAACACACCAACGCTTCGTCAGAGGCTGCACTGAGGATGTTACCCAGCATGGTAACGAAACGTCTGCAGAACAACAAAACAGTTCGGCGAGCCAACCAACCTCAACACTTTTATCCCACCTTTCATCAGAAACATATTTATTTCTTTCTTGAATCTCTTGATTGATTCTGCCACCACTGCATTCTGGAGCAGTGAGTTCTACAGATTTACAACCATCTGATAGAAATAGTTTCTCCTTACCTCAGTTTTGAACTATGTGGTAAATGGAAAAGCCCTGGGGAAAATTGATGCACAGAGAGATCTGGGTGTTCAGGTCCATTGTACCCTGAAGGTGGCAACGCAGGTTGATAGAGTGGTTAAGAAGGCATACGGCATGCTTTCATTCATCGGACAGGCTATTGAACACAAGAGTTGGCAGGTCATGTTGCAGTTGTGTGGGACTTTGGTTCGACCACATTTGGAATACTGCGTACAGTTCTGGTCACCACATTACTGAAAGGATGTGGATGCTTTGGAAAGGGTGCAGAGGAGGTTCACCAGGATGTTGCCTGGTATGGAGGGTGCTAGCTATGAAGAGAGTTTGAGTAGATTAGGATTATTTACATTAGAAAGACAGAGGTTGAGGGGGGACCTGATTGAGGTCTGCAAAATTGTGAGAGGTATAGACAGGGCGGATAGCAAGAAGCTTTTTCCCAGAGTGGGGGACTCAATTACTAGGGATCACGATTTCAAGGTGTGAGGGGAAAAGTTTAAGGGAGATATGCGTGGAAAGTTCTTTACGCAGTGGGTGGTGGGTGCCTGGAACGCGTTGCCGGCAGAGGTGGTACAGGCGGGCACGATAGCGTCATTTAAGATGTATCTAGACAGATACATGAATGGGCAAGGAGCAGAGGGATACAGATTCCTTGGAAAATAGGCGACAGGTTTCGTTAGAGGATCTGGATCGGCGCAGGCTTGGAGGGCCGAAGGGCCTGTTCCTGTGCTGTAATTTTCTTTGTTCTTTGAACTTCCTCTCACTCTATATCTATGATAACTTGTTCAAGACTAGCCCTGAAGGAGGAACATCTTTCCAACATCCACTTATCAATCTTCTTTAGCATTATATACACTTCAGTCAGAACCTCCCTTATTCTTCTTAACTCCAGCGAGAACAAGACCCGGATATTCAACTGCTCCTTGTGCAACAACCCTTTCATCACTGGAATCAGCCTGGTGAACCTCCACTGAACTGCCTTCACTGCCACCACATCCTTCCTCAAGTAAGGAGACCAAAACCAGAAACAATACTCCAGGTCTGGTCTCACCATTGCCTTATATATTTGTAACAATACCACTTTTATAATCCAGCCCTCTTGCAATAAATGCCAGGATTTAACTTGCCTTTCTTCTTATATGTGGCACCTGCATACCCACTTTGAGATTCATGCACACAAAGGCCGGACCCTTCATCATTGACGCACTTTGCATCTGTTTCCAATTTAAATAATAATTTGCCCTTTTACTTTCCTGGCCAAAACAGACTACTTTGCACTTCTGCCAGGTCCTGTCCCATTCTCCGAGCCTATCAATATTCATCTGTAAACTCTATCTCCTCATCGCATCCTGTTTTACCACGTAATTTAGCATCATTCATAAATTTAGCTATGTTACATAGCGTCACTGCCTGCAGATCATTTATATAGATTGTAAATAGTTGAGGTCTAAGAACTGGACCCTGTAGCACCCCATTAGTTACAGTTCATCATTCCAGAGGCAGACTTATTTATCCAAGCCTTCTTCTTCATGCAGTCATGCAATCCTCCATCCAAACTAATACTCTACCCTTAACCCCTAGGATCTAACCTTCTGGATCAGTCTTTCAACCTGCATCTCATCAGATGTCTTCTGGAAGTCTAAATATGCACATCCACTTGATCCCCATTATCCACTTTGCTAGTTACATCCTCAAGGAGCTCCAGCAAGTTTGTCAAACACAACCTGCCCTTCACAAAATTGTGCCGACACTGGTAAATTGATCTTTGTTTTTTCCAAGTGTTCAGTTATCTCCTGCTTTAGGATTGACTGCAGCAATTTCCCCACTACAAAGGTCACACTCACTGGTCTATGGATTCCGCCTAATTCCTTTTTTGAATAAGGTGTCTCTTTAGTAAGTTTTGAATACCTTACCAAGTTTCCAAAATCCAAGGAATTATTGAATATCAAAATTAATACATCCACTATCTCTGTGCCACTTCCTTCAATACCCTAGGGTGAAGGATATCAGGCCCCAAGGACTTAGTTGCTTTTAATCTGATCAGTTTACTTAATACCTTCTCCCTAGTCATAGTAATTCCACCAAGATCCTCTGTAGTAACTGTAGATTTTGGGAAGAGGTTATTATCATCCACTGTGAAAACAGAAGGTAGAGGATCAGTGCCTCTGCCATTTCTGAGTTTCCAACTGTTACCTTGCCATTGTCAACCTCTAAATGGCAAACATTTACTTTCACTATTTTCTTCCTTTCTAGATACTTGTAGAAGCACTTGGTATCACTCTTTACGTTTTCTGCTTTTTTCCATTCATAGTTCATCTTTCATCTTTTGATTTTGTTTTTAGTAACCTTTTGCTGACATTTAAAATTTTCTGTTTTATCCATTCACAGGATGAGGGTGTCACTGGGTGGGCCAGCATTTATTGCCCACCCCTAATTGCCCAAAAGGCAGTTAAGAGTCAATCACATTGGTGTGGGTCTGGAGTCACACAGAGGCCAGATCAGGTACGGATGGCAGTTTCTTTCCCTAAAGGACATTAGTAAGCCAAATAAGTTTTCCTGACAATCAATTCCTGGTCACAATCTGTCTCTTAATTCCAGATTTGAGTTCAAACTTCACCATCTGCAATAGTAGGAATCAAACCTGGGTACCCAGAACATTATCTGGGTCTCTTGATTAACAGTTCAGTGATAGCATACTGGGCCACCCTTTCCCCAGTCCTCAAGAGTGCAACTAACTTGTGCCGTATGATATGCCCCAGTTTTTGTCTTCATGTTATCACTGGCTTCCTTTATAAGGCATGGATAATTTTTCACTCTTTTACAATTCTTCTTCCTCTCAGACATTTACTTCAACGAGAGGTATTTAGCATTTTCCCAAATATTTGCCAGTATTCTTCAACTTTACAGCCCTTTAATGTTTTTGCCCAGGCCACTTGGACCAACTCCTTCCTCAGGCCTGTGTAATTACCTTGCCCAATACAAAAACTCTTGGATGTGACACTGTCTTTGCTTTTTCAATCTGTGTTTGAAATTCCAGCATATTATGGTCACCCAAGAATATTTATCAATCCTTCCTTGCTTCATAATACCAATTCCAAAGTAGCCAGCTATCTGGTTGGTTCTAAGACATCTTGCTCTGAGAAACAATCCCTCATACGCTCATTCTTCAAGGCTACCCCTGCCAAGATGATTAATTGGATCAATGTGCATGTTCAGACCACCATAATTACCCTTGTGCCCTTCTCACAAGCCCACATTATTTCCTAGTTTATATTGTGCCCTACTTCGGACATACTGTAGGCGGGGTCTGGAAATTACTTATATCAAGTGGTTTCTTCTCTTTCTTTTAATTTCCACCCAGACTGATTTATCATTTTCGTCCCTCGTGTCAATATTGTTTCTTAACACAGTCTTGATATCATCCTTAACCAATAGAGCAACTCCGCCTGCTGCTCGTTCTTATCTGTCCTTTCAGAATACTGAGTACCACTGAACATTTAACTCCCCAGTTCTGATCTTCCTGTAGCCATGTTTCAATAATCCCCACCACGTCAAACCTATTTATCTCTATTTGTGCTGTCAGTTCAGCATTTTTATTCCAAATACTGCGAGCGTTTAGGTAGAAGGTTTTTAAATAAGTTTTATTAATTTGTTTTTCTCATTTAATATTTTGTTGTGCATGACGCTTTCCATACTCTCCATCCTTATTTATTAATCCCTGATAAAACTGAGCCTGATCTCTATCATTTACATCAACTTTCAACTCACATTTTGAACTTTTATGATTCTTTCCCTCACCATGGTCATTTGAAAGACTCTGTCTCTTTATCCTATCAACCTCTGCTTTCTGCTCACATTCTGACTGGCTGCTTTGGTTCCCAAACTCCTCCCTTATTAGTTTAAATCCATGCGACATGCACTAGCAAATCTCCCCAACTGGATGTTGGTGCTCCTACAGTTAAGATGCAACCTATATTTTTAGTACAGGCCCCACCTGCCCTGGAAGAGATCCCAATTACTCAAAAAATATGAAACACACCCCCCCCACCATCTCTTTAACAACATGTCAAGCTCTGTTATTATTCCTTGCCTCTCCTCCATGTGGCACGAGGAGTAATTCCGAAATGAGAAGCCTGGAGATCCTACTTTTTAATTTAGGCCTAGCTCCCTGACCTTTTCTTGCAGGACCTTGTCACTCTTCCTGCCTATGTCATTTGTACCAATGTTACATCACAACCCCTGGCTGTACAACCTCTCCCTTCAGTTTGTCCTAAGCAAACTCAGACATATCCTGGTCTCTGGAACCAGTGACTCTTCTGCTGAAGAAATGTTGATTCTGCTTTCTTACTACAGATACTGTGAGACCAACTGAGATTTTCCAGAAATTTCTGGTTTTATCACCAACAATGATTGCTTTTTGATCAAAATTTATACAACTCTGACTTGAAAAATTCTGAATTTAAATCCTCAGGAAATATCTAAATATTTGGACACCCAATGATCACAATAAATGTCCAATTTTTCTTTTTCGTTAAGTCCATGAACATCACCTAGTTCACTTTACCACCCATGAATTAAAGAGATTTTTAAATCTTTTTGACATCCGAACACTTGGAAAATAACATATAGTTTCTCAGTCATGTCGGAAAATAATTATGTCCTGTAACTGTAATCATTCTCCCTCATTTTCTTCATTTCAGTCCAATTGCAGAGGAATTTTCCTTCTCTGTCTCTCACTCGCTCCCTCTCTCTCTCTCTCTCACACACACACGCACACACTGCATGACTTTGTTGGAAAATGCAAATAACTTTATAAATAAGCTGAATGATAACTGGAATGAGAAATTTAAATACAAGGAAAGTGAGAGAAATTTGCTTATTCTTCCTGGAGCAGAAAAGGCTAAGATGTGAAATTAATGAGGTGCTCAAAATTATGAAAAATTTTACAGGGTAAAAACAGAATATTCTTTTTCTGTTAATTGGCATTACAGTAACTAGGAGCCCCACTTTCAAGATTGTCAGCAAAAGAGCTAGCGATGAGATGAGGAGAAACTTCTTTATTCAAAGAGTTGTTAGGATTTGGAATGCCCTGCCTGGGGGAGTTGTGGATGTGGATTCAAAAGAGAACTGGATATATTTTTGAAATTTATGAATTTAAAGGGCAACAGAGATATGGCTAGCAAATGGGATGAGGTGGGTAGACATTTTGGGAGCCGATGCATACACTGTAAGCCTCTTTCTGTACATTAAAGTTCTGCACTCCATAATATACAGATGCTAATAAAAGCCAGTATCAAATTATTCCCCACTGTAAATGCTAGCAAATATCTGATCATATTTGGGGCAACATAACAATTTAAAATGCAAGACCACTTTTATTATGAAGTCTAATTATTATGCAGAACTTGAATATTTCAAATTTTGCATCCCAATGCCCAAAACAAACATTTAATTGTTTTTGGAACAAAACTCTTTGAGAAGGTCTGACTTTTCACTCAAATGAACATATGTTATCTTTTTTTCACTAATCTTATTGCACTTGAATATCAGTCATTCTAAGTATTGTATGCTTTCAAATTATTGTTCACTAAAATTTAGTAACTCAAATTGTTTATTTAGGTTAATATTCAAAGTGCATGTTGAATTACAGTCATTTCTAAATTGTTGGCAAATAGCTGAAGCTCATACATTTCAGTGAAAAATTAAGTTGATTAATTATTTTTAAATTCATAAGAACGCTAACTCTCTGTGCTTGTTCAATTGTTTGCTCACTGTGAATATGTAATTGCTCAGAGCTAACCACTTTGAAAATGTTAGAGTGACAATGTATCCTTTTGAATAGTGACATTGACTGTGTAATTGTGATTGTCAGACAACATGTTCTTTGTTCAGTATAAAATAAAATGTATGTTCCTTATTTTTGTATCATAAAATGGTGACATGAGTTTGCATTTTAGTTCCACAAATATAGTAACAACCTAATTGTTTTCAGAGATGATGCAATTATTGTTCTGTTGAATAATCATAGTTCACATCTTATTATTGCCCAATTCACAAAATATTGCAAACATCTGAATATTGTTCAGATCAGTAAACTCATCACCTTGCAATAATGACCTACATTAAAAATGGATTCCAAAAGACCTGAATTCAAGCACAGTGCTAATGGACCTTACAGGACCTGTGGTACTGAGTGACACACTGGCCTTCTGCTAAATCTGTCCAGAGGGCTTCCAACCAGGGTAAGGGCAGTCATTGAAACATTCTTTCATTACAAATAATTTGGAGTCCAACTTGAGCAGGTGAAGACTAGCCCAACAGACTATCACTGGTCTCAGTGTAGGTACAAATGCTGTCCAAATTAGATACCAATGACTGGCCAGGAACTGTGTCTTGCAAATTCATCTTCAGTCACAGCCTGGTCCAGGGAACAGATATATAGGACATGGAGTGCCAGAATCACGCCGCACAAGTCGTTTATGTTGATGACATCTGGTCTGCCTCCCAGACTCCATATATCTACAGCCTGGTCCAGACCCTGGATGAAGTCGTTAACAATTTTACAGTCTTCTGTAGCACCTGAACCGTCTAAAACCATATCCAGTATACATAACCTTCACATTCACCAGTATCAAAATAAAATTGTATGTCTGTGTGGATGGCCAGAAATTAATACATGGGTCACCTAACTTGTTTTGAGTGGGTTTAGATAGAGATTGATCCTGTAGAGTGCATCTGAAGAAAACAGCAGTGAATGGTAAGCCAAGAATAACTATTAACTGAACGTGGTGGATTTTGTCTGGCGTAGGTGACCACAAACATATTGTACTAGCACTCAGTTGAATGCAACAATGTGTACCATAACTCCAAGTCTTGGCATAACGCCCCTCCACAGCTTCCTAATCTCACACACCTCATTCCCTCACACATTCACCACTTGATGACAATCCACAATCTGGGTGAAACACTCTGCTTCAGCTCAACTTATACACTCCATAATGCCCTGTTCAACCCATTGACTGACTGCTTTCCATTTCAGGACTATTTTGGAGGGTGGGGGAGGGGGGTGTGGTGCTGTTTTCCTGAGCAAGTACATTCCCCAATATCCTGTGGATCACGGAATGGAAAACATAGCAAGGTATCAACCATTTCCTTGTCAGAAACTCCAACTGGTGAGAGGTACGCTTGAACTACCAAGGTGATAGTGATAATTGCTCACAAAACTCCGCATAAGCCGGGACTCCTGCATGGACTAGCAGCATTACTGGGGCCATGTACACTTGTGAAGAGACACAAACAATGCTGTCCATTACTGAGGACTGTCCCCTCTGCACATGGAGCGGTGGATTAATCACCAGAAACTCATGATATGAGGAGGTGATTGCTCAGTTCTGGAAAGTTGCATTTGATGAATACATTTAAAGAAAGAAATGATGATTCAGCAAGTATTGCATTTTTCAGTCCCATAGTTAAAGTTTGATTCATGGATTGGACAGCCTGGTAACAAACAGTGAATGGCTGCAGAACTCCAAGGTACAGAGTGTTTTAGATGTTATATTCCACACTGGATGTCCTTTACTTTAATGTTGAAATTATTATAAGTCAGACAGATATGATAAGGGAGTGGATTGCCATGTGACACTTTTGCCATCACAGAGACGTGATTGAGGGAAGTCAGGACTGGAAATGCAATATTCTGTGGGATAGGAACTATAGGCAGGACAAGAGAGTGTGTGAAAGAAGGGGTGGTTATGTATAATTAAGGAGTCAGTTACTGCAATAAGGAGGGACAATATCTTAGACAGTCTTTGAGTAAGGCTTTGTGGGTAATGCCTAGGAACAAAAGTACAAGAAACACATGGTTGGGGACATATAATAGACCCCCAGTTAGAAGAAAATACAGGAGCAGAATTGTAACCAATTCACTGAAGTGTGTAAAACTAATAATAGGGTAATTATATTCCTGGAATTTAATTCCTGAGATTTATTGTGGAAGGCATAAGTTTTCAAGAGAGTCAGGTGTCTTGCAATTTATTATGGAGAGCTTTTATATCAACATGTATAAGATACAACAAGGTACAGTGCAGTGCTGGGACCCATTGTGGAAAACGAAGTTGCCAGGTGTTCAAGACAGTATTGGGAGAGTATTTTAGGGCCAGTGTCCATAACATCACATATTTTAAGTTTGTTAAGGAAAAGACAAAATAAAAGGTTTTTGGATTGGGAATGCAGCTTTTGTGAAAAATATGACAGGATTTGACCGAAGTAGTCTGGGAACATGAATTCTAGGTAAAACTGCAACAGACTTCCATTGACTCTCTAAATGAGGCTTTTACAGCTGAACATTGCCTGACCATTTGTTGCTGGCAATTATCTTCCCTTAGTAGCTCCCACAATGCTGTTTTGTAAGGAGTTATTCACCAAGTGATGATGAAGGAACTGTGATATATGTCCAATTCAATGGCAATTAATTAGTATCAAATAGTGCCCTTCATATAATGGAAACTTCCAAACTGTTCCTTGGGAGAGTTATAATGCAACTTTTGACCCTAGACACACAATGAGATATTAAGGTGGTGACAAAATGTTTTATGGTCAAATAAGTTGTTTTCAACCAGTATTTTAAAGTGCAAAACTGATGTCGAGAGAGGGAGAGGTTTAATGAGGAAATTTCAGTTTGTGGCCTTGGCAGCTAAAGGTTGAGGGCACCAAATGTGGGATAGTTAAAATCGAGAATGCTGAGGAGGTTGGAATTGGAGGTAATAATTGTAGGAAATCCCAAAGGGCATTTTTAAAAATTTATTCCTGGGGTGGGGATGGGCATCACTAGCTGGGTTAGCATTTACTGGCCAACCCTAGTGGCCCTTGAGAGGGCTGGAGGTTGGAGGACATTACAGAGCTGGATAGACAGAAGACAATCAAGAGATTTGAACAGAACAGTGTGGGGTGTGGTAGGGGAGTGCATGCTCAAAATGGAATTGATGACAGTATGGGCCTAACATGTTACGTCTAAGAAGAAATTTTGGAAAACAAACCCAGGGAACCTCGAATGCCTATAAATATTCAGAACAGAATAAAGAGAAGCTTAAAGCAGGGATAAAGTGAGTACATCAATGGAGGCCCTAGAAGAGTGTAGAAAGTGTAGTGCTGAATTTAAGAAAGTAAGTAGGAGAGCAAAAAGGTGGGCATGATAAAACACGAGTGGGTAAGGTTAACAAGAAT
>NC_063346.1:0-17311 GCF_021869965.1 Rhincodon typus
ATTATAAATCCTATCTCTTATAATCCTTTCCAACACTTTACCCACAACCGAAGTAAGGCTCACTGGTCTATAATTACCAGGGTTGTCTCTACTCCCCTTCTTGAACAAGGGGACAACATTTGCTAGTCTCCAGTCTTCTGGCACTATTCCTGAAGACAATGACGACATAAAGATCAAAGCCAAAGGCTCTGCAATCTCCTCTCTAGCTTCCCAGAGAATCCTAGGATAAATCCCATCCGGCCCAGGGGACTTACCTATTTTCACACCTTCCAGAATTGCTAACACCTCCTCCTTATGAACCTCAATCCCGTCTAGTCTAATAGACTGTATCTCAGTATTCTCCTCGACTACATTGTCTTTTTCCTGTGTGAGTACTGACGAAAAATATTCATTTAGCACCTCTCCTATCTCTTCGGACTCCACGCACCACTTCCCACTACTGTCCTTGACCGGCCCCAATCTTACTCTAGTCATTCTTTTATTCCTGACATACCTATAGAAAGCTTTAGGGTTTTCCTTGATCCTACCTGCTAAAGACTTCTCATGTCCCCTCCTGGCTCTTCTTAGCTCTCTCTTTAGGTCCTTCCTGGCTAACTTGTAACTCTCAAGCGCCCTCACTGAGCCTTCACGCCTCATCTCTACATAAGCCTCCTTCTTCCTCTTGACAAGAGATTCAACTTCTTTAGTAAACCACGGTTCCCTCGCTCGACCACTTCCTCCCTGCCTGACCACTTCATCTGCCTTACCTCCTACACTTCTCGCATTAAAACAAATGCACCTCAGACCACCTGTCCCTTTGTGTTCGTCATCTGCTCTCTGCCTCTTCTTCCCCTTAGTCACACTGACTTCATTATCTAGTTCCTTACAGGCTTTAGTTACTACCTCCCTACTGTCCACTAACCTCCTCATTTGGTTCCCATCCCCCTGCTACATTAGTTTAAACCCTTCCTAACAGTGTTAGCAAAAGCACCACCTCGGACATTGGTTCCAGTCCTGCCCAGGTGTAGACCGTCCGATATGTAATAGTCTCACCTCCCCCAGAACCGGTCCCAATGTCCCAAAAATCTGAACCCCTCCATCCTGCACCATCTCTCAAGCCACTCATTTATCATGCCTATTCTTTCATTTCTACTCTGACTAGCACGTGGCACTGGTAGCAATCCTGAGATTACTCCCTCTGAGGTCCTACTTTTTAACTTGGCTCCTAACTCCCTAAATTCTGCTTGTAGGACCTCATCCCATTTATTACCTATATCATTGGTGCCTATATGCACCACAACAGCTGGCTGTTCACCCTCCCCCTTCAGAATGTCCCGCAGTCGATCTGAGACATCCCTGACCCGTGCACCTGGGAGGCAACATACCATTCGGGAGTCTCGTTTTGACCACAGAACCACCTATCTACTCCACTTACAATGGAATCCCCAATGACTGTAGCCCTTCCACTCTTTTTCCCGCCCTTCTGTACAGCAGAGCCAGCCATGGTGCCATGAACCTGGCTACTGCTGCCTTCCCCTAGTGAGCCATCTCCCCCAACAGTATCCAAAACGGTATACCTGTTTTGGAGGGAGATGACCGCAGGTGACATCTGCACTGCCTTCCTGCTTTTTCTCTGCCTTTTGGTCACCCATTCCCTTTCTCCCTCAGCAATCCTAATCTGCAATGTGACCAATTTGCTGAATGTGCTATCCACGACTTCCTCAGCATTGCGGATATTCCAAAGTGACTCCATCCGCAGCTCCAGAGCCGTCATGCGGTCTAACAAGAGCTGCAGCTGGACACACTTCCTGCACGTGTAGGAGTCAGGCACATCAGCCGCATCCCTGAGCTCCCACATTGAGCAAGAGGAGCATAACACGGGTCTGGGATCTCCTGCCATTTTTACTCTTAAGCTCAGCTTAGTCCTACTATCATCTCAAATAATAGATAAATGAAATGAAAAAAATTTGACCAATCACTCTACTTACCAGCACATGATAAAAAAAAGAAAAAGAGAAACCTTACGTTATCAACACAACACAGAGTCTTTTTTTTTGGTCAGAGGAGGAGGGCGTTTGGGAGACAAGTCTTGGGTTTAGCCACTGCCCAAATATATCAGTTCACTCACCTTCCCAGAGCGCAATCCGACTGCTCCCACTCAGCTCCGCTGCCGAAATGAAGAGCTGACATTCCCGGCAGCCCCCTGATCCTCTGTCTCACCGCTCCCGCTGCTGCTGCAAAAATGGAGGCCGCTGATTCCACGAGGTAAGTATTTAAATGGGAAACTTACCTTCCCAGCAGTCCCCTGGTCCTCACTCTCACCACTCCCGCTGCTGCTGCAAAAATGGAGCTCTATCCTTTCAATAGTGTAGCAACCAGAACTGCACACAGTATTCTATCTGTGGCCTGACTAAAGTTCACCACCCTGTTTACCAGTGCTGACACCTTCAGGGATCTATGAACATAGAACATAGAATGGTATAGCACAGTGAAAGCCCTTCGGCCCACATTGTTGTGCCGACCTATTATCATACTCTAAGATCAAACTATCCTGCATACTCTACATTATACTATCACCTATGTGCCTGTCCAAGAGTCGCTTAAAAGTCTCTAAAGTATCTGACTCCACTACCACTGCCAGCAGAGCATTCCACACACCCACCACTCTCTGTGTGAAGAACCTACCTCTGACATCTCCCCTATACCTTCCTCCAATCACCTTAAAATTATGGCCCCTCGTAATAGTCATTTCCACCCTAGGATAAAGTCTCTGACTATCCACTCTATCTATGTCTCTCAACATCTTGTACATCTCTATCAAGTCACCTCTCATTCTTCTTCGCACCAATGAAAAAAGCCCGAGCTCCCTCAACCTTTCCTCATAAGACCTGCCCTCCAGTCCAGGCAGCATCCTGGTAAATCTCCTCGGCACCTTCTCTAAAGCTTCCACATCCTTCCTATAAGGAGGCAACCAGAACTGAACACAATATTCCAAGTGTGGTCTAAGCAGGGTTTTAGAGAGCTGCATCATAACCTCACGGCTCTTAAACTCAATTCCCCTACCAATGAAAGCCAACACACCAAATGCCTTCTTTACAACCCTGTCAACTTGGATAGCAACTTTGAGGGATCTATGGACGTAGACCCCAAGATCGCTCTGTTCCTCCACACTGCCAAGAATCCTGCCATTAACCCTGAATTCTGCAATGAATCACTTCACACTTGTCTGTGTTGAATTCCATCTGCCACTTCTTTGCCCAGCTCTGCATCCTGTCAATGTCCCATTGCTACTGACAACAGCCCTCCACGCTATCCACAACTCCACCAACCTTCATGTCATCGGCAAACTAACAAACCCACCCTTCCACTTCCTCATCCAAGTCATTTATAAAAATCACAAAGAGCAGAGGTCTCAGACAGATCCCTGCGGAACACCACTGGTCACCGAGCTCCAGGCTGAATACCTTCCATCTACTACCACCCTCTGTCTTCTATTGGACCGCCAGTTTTGTATCCAGACAGCCAAATTTCCCTGAATCCCATGCCTCCTTACTTTTCTGAATGAGCCTACCATAGGGAACCTCATCAAATGTCTTGCTAAAGTCCATATACACCACATCCAGTGCTCTGCCTGCATCAGTGTGTTTTGTCACATCCTCAAGGAATTCAATAAGGCTTGTGAGGCATGACCTGCCCCTCATAAAGCCATGCTGACTATTTCTAACCAAGCTGTGATTTTCCAAATAATCATAAATACTATCTCTCAGAATCCTGTCCAATAATTTGCCCACCACAGAAGTAAGTCTGTAATTCCCAAGCTTATCCCTATTCCCTTTTTTGAATAAGGGAATGACATTTGCCACCCTCCAATCTTCTGGCACTACTCCAGTGGACAGTGAGGATGCAAAGATCATTGCCAAAGGGGCAGCAATCTCTTCCCTCGCTCCCGTAGAAACCTTGTGTATATCCCGTCTGACCCAGAGGTCTCATCTATCCTCACGTTTTTTCAAAATTTCTGGCACATCTTCCTTCCTAACATCAACCTGTTCAAGCATATCTGCCTGTTTCATGCTGTGCTCTCAAACGTCAAGGTACCTCTCACTGGTGAATACTGAAGCAAAGTATTCATTAAGGACCTCCCCTACCTCTTCTGACTCTGCGCACAATTTCCCTCCACTATCCCTGATTGGCCCTACCCTCACTCTGGTCATCCTCTTGTTCCTCACATAAGCATAGAACGCCTTGGGGAATTTCCTTGATACTACCCACCAAGGCTTTTTCATACCCCCTTCTCGCTCTCCTAAGTCCATTCTTCAGTTCCTTCCTGGCTACCTTATAGATCTCTAGAGCCCTGTCCGATCCTTGCTTCCTCAACCTGACGTAAACTTCCTTCTTCCTCCTGACTAGGTATTCAACATGTCTTGTTATCCAAGGTTACTTCACCTCACCATTCCTTCCTTGCTTCAGTGGGACAAACCTATGCAGTACTCGTAGCAAGTGCTCCCTAAATAACCTCCACATTTCTGTCATGCATTTCCCTGAGAACATCTGTTAGAACATAGAACGTAGAACTGTACAGTACAGTACAGGCCCTTCGGCGCACGATGTTGTGCCAAACTTTTACCCTAAACCTAAGGTCTATCTAACCTCCACCCCTACCTTATACTATCATCCATATACCTCTCCAATAGCCATTTAAATGCCCCGAATGAGTCCGAATCCACTACCCTCTCTGGCAATGCATTCCACGCCCCTAACACTCTCTGAGTAAAGAACCTACCTCTGACGTCTCCCCTATATCTACCTCCACTCACTTTAAAATTATGCCCCCTCATAATAGCTACCTCCACCCTAGGAAAAAATCTCTGGCTATCCACTCTATCTATACGTCTGATCATTTTGTACACCTCTATCAAGTCACCTGTCATCCTTCATCGTTCTAAAGAGAAAAGCCCTAGCTCTGTCAACCTTTCCTCGTAAGACCTTCCCTTCATTCCAGGCGACATCCTGGTAAATCTCCTCTGCACCTTTTCCAACGCTTTCACATTTTTCCTGTAATGAGGTGACCAGAACTGGACACAATATTCCAAGTGTGGTCTGACCAGGGTTTTATAGAGCTACAGCATAACTTGACGGCTCTTGAACTCAATCCCTCTATTCATGAAAGCTAACACACCATACGCCTTCTTAACAACTCTATCCACCTGGGTGGCAGCTTTCAGGGAACTGTGGACTTGAACCCCAAGATCCCTCTGCTCCTCCACACTGCCAAGAATCTTTCCATTAACCCTGTATTCTGCTTTCAGATTTGTCCTTCCAAAATGAATCGCCTCACACGTTTCAGGGTTAAACTCCATCTGTCACTTCTCAGCCCAGCTCTGCATCCTATCAATGTCCCTTTGTAACCTAGAACAGCCATCCGCACTATCCACAACGCAACCCACCTTCATATTGTCCACGAACTTACTAATCCACCTTCCACTCCTACATCCAAATCATTTACAAAAATCACAAATAGAAGAGGACACAGAACAGATCCTTGTGGTACATCATTCGTAACTGAGCACCATTTTGAATATTTTCCGTCCACTACCACCCTTTGACTTCTAAGAGTCAGCCAATTCTGAATCCAATCTCCCACATTTCCCCCTATTCCATGCCTCCTTACTTTCTGCATGAGCCTACCATGGGGAACCTTATCAAAAGCCTTACTTACATCCATATATACCACATCCACTGCTCTACCTTCATCCACCTGTTTGGTTTGTGAAGCATGATCTGCCTCTCACAAATCCATGCTGACTATCACGAATCAAACTGTGCCTATCCAAGTGATCATAAATCCTATCTCCCAGCACCCTTTCCATTAATTTGCCCACCACTGCAGTAAGACGAACTGGCCTGTAATTTGCGGGGTTATCCCTATGCCCTTTTTTGAACAAGGGAATGACGTTTGCCACTGTCCAATCTTCCGGCACTATACCTGTGGACAGTGAGGATGAAAAGATCTTCGCCAAAGGCCCTGTGATCTCTTCTGTCGCCTCCCATAGAATCCTTGGATAAATCCCATCAGGCCTGGGGACTTATCTTTCTTCAAGTTCCTCAAAATTCCTAGTACATCTTCCTCACTAACATCCACTTCCTCTAGCCTACCAGCCTGTTTCACACTGTCCTTCCCTCCAACCACGTCCCTCACAGTTGTGAATACCGAAGAAAAGTATTCATTGAGGAGCTCTCCTATCTCTTTAGGCTCCGTATACAAATTCCCTTTTACAATCCTTGATCGACCCTACCCTTTCTCTGGTCATTCTCTTATTCCTCACATATGTGTGAAAATCCTTGGGGTTTTCCTTGATCCTATCTGCCAAGGTTTTCTCATGCCCCCTTATAGCTCTCCTAAGCCCTTTCTTTGGCTCCTTCCTGGCTAATTTGTATCTCTCCAGAGCCTTTTTCGATCCTTGTTTCCTAAACTTTATATTAACCATCCTTCTTCCCTCTTAACTAGTTGTTCAACCTCTCTTGAGAGCCAAGGCTCCCTCACTCGACCGCATCTTCCCTGCCTGCTAGGGACAAACGTATCAAGCACATGCAGTATGCATTACTTGAACAATCTCCACATTTCTATAGTGCTCTTCCCTGACAGCATCTGTTCCCATTTTATGTTACCCAGTTCTTGCCTAACAGAATTGTAATTACCCTTCCCCCAATTATAAACCTTACCCTGCTGTATGTACCTATCCTTTTCCATGACTATTGTAAAAGTAACAGAGTTATGATCACTACGCCAAAATGCTGTCCGACCAACAGGTCTAACACTTGGCCCAGTTCGTTGCCAAGCTCCAAATCCAAAGTAGCCTCTCCTCGCATTGGTCTATCTACATACTGTGTCAGGAATCCTTCCTGAACGCACTGGACAAAATCCGCTCCATCTAAACTATTACAACTGAAAAGTTTCCAATCAATATTTGGAAAGTTGAAGTCACCCATGACTACAACCGTGTGACTTCTGCACCTTTCCAGTATCTGCCTCCCAATCCGCTCCTCCACTTCTCTGCAACAATTAGGGGATTTGTAAAAAAACCCCAACAAAGTCCATGCTCCTTTCTTGTTCCTGACCTCAACCCAAACTGACTCTGTAGACATATCATTTTTCAACTGCCTTTCAGTTGCTGCTATACTAGCCCTGACTAGCAAGCCACTCCCCTGTCTCTCTTAGCGGCCTCCCTATTTCTTTTAAAGCAGCTAAATCCCGGAACTTCCAACAACCGTTCCTGTCCCTGAGTTACCCAAGTTTCTGTAATAGCGACAACATCATAGTTCCAAGTACTGGCCCATGCTCTAAGTTCATCCGCCTTGTTTCCGATACTTCTAGCATTGAAGTGTACACACTTCAAACCATCCCTGTGTCCACAATTTCGCTCCATCGACCGCATTTCTTTATTAACAACCTCACTCCCTGTTGTGTCTGTTGGAAAGCTGAATGCCTCATCCTCTGAATTACAAATTGGGTTCCCCACCCCCTGCCAATCTATTTTAAACCATCCCGTATAGCTTGAGCAAACCTCCCTCCCAGGATATTTATGCCCTTCCGGTTCAGGTGCAACACGTCCTTCCTGTACAGGTCCCACCTTCCCCAGAATGTGCTCCAATTATCCACATAATGGAAGCCCTCCGTCCTACACCAACCCTGTAGCCATGTGTTTAGCTGCACTCTCTCCCCATTTCTTACCTCATTATCACTTGGCACTGGTAATAATCCAGAGATAACTACCCTGTTTGTCCTGGACTTCAGCTTCCAACCTAACTCCCTGTACTCATTTTTCACATACTCAGTCCTTTTTCTACTTGTGTCATTGGTGTGTACAGATGTTTACCATGACTCCTGGTTGCTCACCCTCCCCTCTAAGGATCTTGAAGACATGATCCGAGACGTCACGGACCCTGGCACCTGGGAGGCAACGTACCATCCATTCATTCGTTCACGTCCACAGAACCACCTGTCTGTGCCTCTAACTATTGAATTCCCCACTACAATTGCTCTCCTATTCTCCCCCCTTCCCTTCTGAGCCACAGAGCCAGACCCTGTACCAGAGACCCAGTCCCTGTGGCTTACCCCTGGTAGGTCGTCCCCCCCAACAGTATCCAAAACAGTATACTTATTGTTGAAGGGAATGACCATGGGGGATCCCTGCACTGACTGTTTCCTTCCCTTCCCTTTCCTTACTGTCACCCAACTGCCTTTGTTCTTAGGGGTAACTATGTCCCTGTAGCTCGTTTCTATCACCACCTCAGCCTCCTGAATTATCGTGTGTTCCTCCAGCTCCAGCTCCCTAACGCGGTCTTTGAGGAGCTGGAGCTGGGTGCACTTCCCACAGGTGAAGTCAGCAGGGTCACTGCTGTTGACTCTTACCTGGCACATCCTGCAGGAGGAACATTGCACTGCCCTGACTGCCATCCCCTCTAAATTTAAACTTCTCTGAAAGATTTGTAAAAAGTAGAGAATAACTTACTTACCCTTTTATTCTTAGGTTAGAGGAGATGGAAGGGTGGGAGACACCACTCTTATGGGGTCTCGGGTTTTGATTCCGCCCAAAGTATATTTCCCAGGGGTCCTGTCACTCCCGGTCTCCTCGTCCTCCTCTGTCGCCAAAAATGAAGGCCCCGAAGCACTAACGGTAAGTTATACTCACCGCTTACCTTCCCAGTAGTCCTCTCGCACTCTCTCCTGACTCCCGCCGCTGAACAAATGGAGCTGTTCCCAATTTAGGCTCCGCAGTTCTTGCCTAATAGCATTGTAATTCTCCAAACCCCAATTAAATATTTTCCCATACCAACTGCTCCTATCCTTCTCCATGACTATAGTAAAGGTCAGGGAGTTGTGATCACTATCACTGAAATGCTCTCCTACCAAGAGATCTGATACCTGGCTTGGTTCGTTGCCAAGCACCAAATCCAATATAGCCTCCCCCCTAGTTGGCCTATCTACATATTGAGTCAGAAATCCTTCCTGGACACACCTGACTAAATCTGCTCTATCCAAACTACTTGCACTTAGGAGGTTCCAGTCTATATTCGGGAAGTTGAAGTCACCCATGACAACAACCTTATTACTTCTGCACCTTTCCAAAATCTGCCTCCCAATCTGATCCTCAGTGTCTCTGTTGCTACGGGGGGTCTATAGAAAACTCCCAATAAAGTGACTGCTGCTTTCCTGTTTCTGACTTCCACCCATTACTGACTCAGTAGACAAACTCTCCTCGACGACCTCCCTTTCTCCCTCTGAACTAGTGGATCCAAGGTGCCGTTTTTGTTCAGTCCTCCCTATGTAGGGATGTACCATTCATTGTGCATATGTTTCCCTTATTAAACCGCAACACTCACCCCCGCCAAGAGGTATAGCTTACACTTATTCAGATTAAATTCCACCGGCTATTGCTCTGCCCAACTTACCAGCTGATTGTTCTCAGGCTACAGTCTGACATTATTCTCCTCAATATCAACAACACTCCCAATTTTTGTGTCATCTGCAAACCTACAAATTAAGCCTTCTACATTCACATCCAAGTTGTTAATGGAAATAACAAACAGCAAGGTTCCCAGGACCAATCCCCATGGTACAACACTGGTCACGGGCTTTCAAACACAAAAACTCAAAAAACCTGTAAGATATAGGAGCAGAATTAAGCCATTTAGCCCATCGAGTCTGCTCTGCCATTCAATCATGGCTGAGATATTTTTCAATCCCATTCTCCTGTCTTCTCCCCGTAACCCTTGATCCCCTTGTTAATCAAGAACTTATCTATCTCTGGCTTAAATACCCTCAATGACTTGGCCTCCACAGCCTTCTGTGACAATGAGTTTCACAGAGTCACACCCTCAAGTTGAAGAAATTCCTCCTCATCTCAGTTCCAAGGGGTGATCCCTTCAACCTGAGGCTGTGTCCCTCCACCATCCACTCTTTCCTCTGAATGTAAGCCAATTTTAGATCCATTTTGTCAATTTGCCTTGGATCCCATGTGTTCTTACCTTTTGCACCTCCCTCGTGGGACCTTGTCAAAGATATTACTGAAGTCCATGCAAACCACATCAATCACACTACTCTCATCAATATTGGAATGTTGGAACGGAAAAGGCTCTAGAGGGATACAAGTTATCCAGGAAGGAGCTGAAGAAAGAGCTTAGGAGAGCTATAAGGGGGCATGAGAAAACCTTGGCAGATAGAATCAAGGAAAACTCCAAGGCTTTTTACACATACGTGAGGAATAAGAGAATGACCAGATAAAGGGTAGGGCCGATCAACGATTGTAAAGGGAATTTGTGCACGGAGCCTAAAGAGATAGGAGAGGTCCTTAATGAATATTTTTCTTCGGTATTCACAACTAAGAGGAACCTAGTTGTAGAGGAGGACCGTGTGAAACAGGCTGGTAGGCTAGAGGAGGTCAATGTTGGTAAGGAAGATGTGCTAGGAATTTTGAGGAAGTTGAAGATAGATAAGCCCCCTGGGCCTGATGGGATTTAACCAAGGATTCTATGGGAAGCGAGGAAAGAGATCGCAGGGCCTTTGGCGATGATCTTTTCGTCCTCACTGTCCACGGGTACAGTGCCAGAAGATTGGAGAGAGGCAACCGTCATTCCCTTGTTCAAAAAAGGGAATAGGGATAACCCCAGAAATTACAGGCCAGTTAGTCTCACATCAGTGGTAGGCAAATTATTGGAAAGGGCTCTGAGAGATAGGATTTATGATCACTTGGAAAGGCACAGTTTGATTCGTGATAGTTAGCATGGATTTGTGAGGGGTACATCATGCCTCACAAACCTTATTGAATTCTTTGAAGAGGTGACCAAACACGTGGATGGAGGTAGAGCAGTGGATGTGGTATACATGGATTTAAGTAAGGCATTTGATAAGGTTCCCCATGGTAGGCTCATGCAGAAGGTAAAGAGGCATGGGATAGGGGGAAATGTGGCAGATTGGATTCAGAATTGGCTGACCCTTAGAAGACAAAGGGTGGTAGTGGACTGAAAATATTCAATGTGGTGCTCAGTTACTAGTGTTGTACCACAAGGATCTCTCCTGGGTCCTCTTCTATTTGTGATTTTTGTAAATGATTTGGATGAAGGAGTGGAAGAGTGGATTAGCAAGTTCGCCGATGATACGAAGGTGGGTCATGTTGTGGACAGTACTGTTCTAGGTTACAAAGAGACATTGATAGGATGCAGAGCTGGGCTGAGAAGTGGCAGATGGAGTTTAACCCTGAAAAGTGTGAGGTGATTCATTTTGGAAGGACAAACTTGAAAGCAGAATACAGGGTTAACGGAAAGATTCTTGGCAGTGTAGAGGAGCAGAAGGATCTTGGAGTCCATGTTCACAGTTCCCTGAAAGCTGCCACCCAGGTGTATAGAGTTGCTATGAAGGTGTATGGTGTGTTAGCTTTCATGAATAGAGGGATTGAGTTCAAGAGCCGTGAAGTTATACTCCAGCTATACAGAAGCCTGGTTCGGCCACATCTGGAATTTTGTGTCCAGTTCTGGTCACCTCATTACAGGAAAGATGTGGAGGCATTGGAAAAGGTGCAGAGGAGATTTACGAGGATGTTGCCTGGAATGGAGGGAAGGTCTTACGAGGAAAGGTTGAGAGAGCTAGGGCTTTTCTCTTTAGAACGACGAAGGATGAGAGGTGACCTGATAGAGGTATACAAAATGATCAGAGGCATAGATAGAGTAGACAGCCAGGGAATTTTTCCTCGGGAGGAAGTATCTATTATGAGGGGACATAGTTTTAAAATAAGTGGAGGTAAATATAGGGGAGACATCAGAGGTAGGTTCTTTACTCAGAGAGTGGTCAGGACGTGGAATGCATTGCCGGAGAGGGTAGTGGAGTCAGCCTCATTAGGGGCATTTAAGCTGCTATTAGATAGGCATATGGATGATAGTATAAGGTAGCGGTGGAGGTTAGACAGACCTTAGGTTTAGGCTAAAAGTTCGGCACAGCATCGTGGGCCGAAGGGCCTATACTGTGCTGTACTGTTCTATGTTCTATGTTCTATGTCCTATAATCTAAGTATACTATGTCCATGAATTCTCCTTTGTCAATTTTATTAATAACATCTTCCAAAAACTCCAACAAGTTCATCAAACATAAATTTCCAGTCGCTCATCAGTACTGACTATGCCCAATCAAAATATTATCAACCAAGTGTCCATTATCCCCCCCTTTATAATAGATTTTAGCATCTGATCAGCCATAATGTAATTGAACTGCAAAACAGACTCAAAGCAAAGATGTTAAAACTTACTAAGGGAAATTATGAAAGCACAAGGATTAAGTTGGCGGAGCTGGATGGGAAAATACATATTTTAAATTCATTTTGTGGGATGTGAGTGTCACAGACTGGCCAGCATTTGTTGTCCATCCCTAGGTGCCCTTGAGAAGGTGATTGTCAGCGGCCTTCTTGAAACGCTTCTTGACCACCTTATCCGCTTGTGTTGCCACTTTCAGGGAACTGTGGACCAGTACCTTCACTGTCGCTGGATCAAAATCCTGGAATTCCCCCACAGCAGGAGGACTGCAGTGGTTCAGAAAAGCAGCTCAACCCCACCTACTCAAGGGCAACTCAGGCTGGGCAAGAAATGTTGGCCCAGTCAGCGAAACCCATGTCCCACAAATGAATAGAAAAAAAAAGTACACCTTGATCCCTCTGTATGTTGATGCTACTAAGAGTTCTGCCATTTACTGGATATTCCCCTCTCCTGCATTAGACCTTCCAAAATGCATCATCTCACATTTCTTCCATTAAATTCCATCTGCCATTTCTCTGCCCAAGTCTCCAGTCTATGTATATCTTTTTCCCAGGAAAGAAATGTCAATGACTAGAGGACATAGGTTTAAGGTAAAAGGGAGTTAAGTATAAAGGAGATGTGAGAGGCAATTTTTTTGCCACAGGTGGCAAAGAGGTGCCAGAATAGGTGGTGGAGGCAGATATAATAGCAACATTCAAGAGGCATCTTGATGGATATATGAATAGGCAGGGAATAGAGGGATATATAGCATGTAGAGGAAAAAAGTTTTTAGTTTAGAAAGCCATCATGAGTCGGGTCAGTCTTGTTGGACCAAAAGGCCTGTTCCTGTGCTGTACTGTTCTTTGTATTCTAATCCCATTTTCCAGCACTTTGCCTATAGCCTTGTATGCTTTGGCACTGCAGTGTACATCTAAATACTTATTAAATGTAATAAGGAGTTTTACTTCTACCACCCTCACAGCAAGTCAGTTGCAAATTCCCACCATCTGGGTAAAATAATTTTTCATCACATCCCCTCTAAATCTTTTGCTCCTTATATTAAATCTATACCCCTGATCATTGACCCTCCACAAAAGGGAATAGTTTCTTCCCCATCTACCCTATCAATGCCCCTCATAATTTCATACATATCAGTCATGTCTCCCTCAGTCACCTCTACTCCAAGGAAAACAACCCCAGTCCCTAACCCCAATGCCTGGAACGCGCTGCCAGCGGAGGTGACGGAAGGAGACACAATAGCAGCATTCAAGAAACACCTGGACAAATACATGAATAGAAAGGGAATAGAGGGATACAGATGCCATAAGTGAAAACAGTTTTAGTATGGAAGGACAAAATGTATTGGCACAGGCGTGGAGGGCCAAAGGGCCTGTTCCTGTGTTGTATTGTTCTTTGTTTATCCAATCTCTCTTCATAGCATCAGCTAATAAAGCCAAGTATCCCATTTGCCTTCTTAATCATTTCCTCATCTTATTTCCAGTTCTAATTCTAGTTTTCTCACGTCCATTTCCATCTCCAACGTCTTTCTTTTTTCCAAACACTGAAGCCATTTTAATTGTAATTCAATCTAAACTGAATCCGATGTTTCGCTATTTAGCCTAACTGGCCTGTCTTGTGTTTCTACCAAGGCCAAAATGCTCTGTTAGTCATTCAATTATTTCTACCTTCCTAGCCTTGGCTGGCATTTCCACTTCTACTTCCCTTGCTAATTGAACTAATTAAGCCTTTGTAATCATTTATAAGTTCATAAATCACATGACACCAGATTACAGACCAACAGGTTTATTTGAAAACGCAAGCTTTTGGAGCATAGCCCCTTCGTCAGACGCTCCGAAATCTTGTGATTTCAAATAAACCTGTTAAACTATAACCTGGCATCATGTGATTTCTGACCTTGCCCACCCCAGTCCAACTCCAGCATCTCCACGTCATGGCTTTTAAGTTCACCAGAGACTGCTCTTCCACCTGAGAAAGGCTTTAGCAGCTGTTAGTACTGTTTTGCATATTTAATTTTTTAAATATCTGGTGTTTTTCCTTTAATCCTTTATAACTTAGTCTATTGCCATACCAAATTTTACATTGTCTTTGTTACAAAATCCTAGACTAGTCCCCAAAACTTTGTCACAGCTTACTGGATGTGTTTCACTATTTCCAGAGTTGCCACAAATCTGCAAATCTAATTAAACCATCACGTTGCCCAATTTTATCCAACTGCCTATTTCAGGCTAAAAGAATATGCATACCAGGATTTTTCAACAAGAAAATAATTATTTATTATAGTCAAGTGTTTTAACCAATGCCAAAATAAAAACATAAATTGCTAACTTATGACTATAACTTAGATTTAAAATTCCTGTGCAATACAATTAGGTACACAAAGAGACAAGACAAGACACAAATATTCTGAGTTAGGAAGGTTTATATAATCATGAGGGGCATGGAAAGGGTGAATAGTCAAGGTCTTTTCCCCAGGGTGGGAGAGTCCAAAACTAGAGGTCATAGATTTAAGGTGAGAGGGGAAAGATTTGAAAGGGACCTAAGTGACGACTTTTTCACATTGAGGGTGGTGCATGTATGGAATGAGCTGCCAGAGGAGCTGGTGGAGACTGGTACAATTACAACATTTAAAAGGCATCTGGATGGGTACATGAATGGGAAGGATTTAGAGAGATATGGGCCAAATGCTGACAAATGGGACTAGATTAATTTAGGATATCTGGTCAGCATGGACAAATTGGACCGAAGGGTCTGTTTCCGTGCTGTACATCTCTATGACTCTATGATTCTATGAATAAGGAGATATTGGGGGTTTTGGCAAGTCCAAAGATGTGCAGGCTAGGTGGATTGGCCATGCTAAATTGTCCGTAGTGTTCAGGGATGTGTAGATTAGGTGGGTTATAAGGGAATGGGTCTGGATGGGATGCTCTCAGGGTCAGTGTGGACTTGTTGGGCCGAAGGGCCTGTTTCTACACTGTAGGGATTCTATGATGATTCTATGATGAAAAATGGATAAATCCCAAGTCTGAATAAGCTGTTTCCCGTGGTGCTGTGAGAGACAAGGGAGGAAATCTCAGGGGCCCTAAAACAAAATTTTAACTCCTCTCTAGCCAAGGGAAGAAATGCCAGAGGACTGGAAGACAGTTAATGTGGTTCCATATTTCAAGAAGGGTGGTAAATTAAATCAGGGAATTACAGACCAGTGAGTCTCAGATCAGTGGTAAGGGAGCCATTGAAGAAAATTCTGAAGGAGAGAATTAATCTCCATTTATAGAAGTGAGGTTTTATCAAGTGTAATCAGCATGGCTTTGTCAGGAGGAGGTCATGCATAACAAATCTGGTTGAATTTTTTGAAGATGTGGCTAAGTATGTAGATGAGGATAATATGATTGATATAGTTTATATAGATTTCAGCAAAGCCTTTAACATGATTCCACATGGGAGACTGATAAGAGCACATGGGATCCAGGATAACTTGACAAGTTGGATTATTGACAGGAGACAGAGGGTGATGGTGGCAGGCTGTTTGTGTGACTGGAGGTCATTCTCCCCAGTGGCATACCACAGGGATCAGTATTGAGTCCTTTATTCTTCATGGTATATATAAATGAAGAAGATGAAAGTTTGGAGGATGTTAAGTAAGTTTGCAGATGATGTGAAGATCGGCTGGGTGGTTGATAGTGAGGAAGAAGGGCTTAGGTTACAGGAGGATATAGACAGATTGGTCAGATGGGCAGATCAGTGGCAGATAGAATTTAACTCTGATAAATGTGAGGTGAGGCAGTTTGAAAGAAGTAACAAGATAAGGGAGTATTCTATGAATGGCAGGATACTAGGAAACTCAGAGGGATAGAGGGACCTTGGAATGTTTGTCCACAAATCCCTAAAGCTAGCAGAGTAAGTTGATAGGTTAGTTAAGAAGGCATGTGGGACATAAGAACATAAGAAGTAGAAGCAGGAGTAGGCCATCTGGCCTCTTGAGCCTGCTTCACCATTCAATTAGATCATGGCTGATCTTTTTGTGGACTCAGTTCCACTTACCCACTTGCTCACCATAACCCTTAATTCCTTTACTGGATGCTTGGTTTCATCAGTCATGGCATAGTTTATAAGAGCAGGGAGGTTATTTTGGAGCAGTGCAGACTTTGATTAGGCCACGGCTGAAGTACTGTGAGCAGTTCTGGCCTCTTCACTATAGGAACGATGTTATTGCATTGGAGAAGGTGTACAGGAAATTCACCCAGGTTGTTGCCTGGGATGGAGCATTTTAGCTCTGAAGAGAGGCTGGATAAGCTCAGGTTGTTTTCTTTAGAGCTGAGTAGGCCAAGGGGGAACCTGATTGTAGTGTGTGAGATTATGAGGAGTTTGGACAGGGTGGATAGAAATTAATTGTTCCCCATAACTTAAGAGTCAAATACAAGGGAGTACAATTCTACAGTGAAAGGCAGGAGATTTAGAGGGGTATTGAGGAAAAGCATCATAACCCAGAATAATAGAATCCCTATAGTGAGATAGAGGCCATTAGGCCCATTGAGACTGCACTGACGCTCTGAAGACACCTCCCCCATAATGCTGCATTTTTACCATGGCTAATGCACCTAGCCTGCACACTTCAAGTCAACATATCATGGCCAATCCACCTAAGCTGCACATCTTTGGACTGAGGGAGGAAACTGGAGCACCTGGTGGAAACCCACACAGACACAGGCAATGTGCAAACTCTGCAGAGTCACCCAGGGCTGCAATTGAACTTGGATCCTTGGTGCTGTGAGGTAGTAACACTAACCACTATACCACCCCATAGGGTGGTAGAGGTCTGGAATGCGCTACCTGGGAGAGTAGTCGAGGCTGATAATGTCACAACTTTTAAAAAGTACTTGGATAAGCACTTGAAATGTCATAACGTTCATCGCCATGAGCCTAATGCTGGAAAGTGGGACTAATGTAGGTTTAGGAGATAGTAGGAACTGCAGATGCTAGAGAATCTGAGATAACAAGGTGTAGAGCTGGATGAACACAGCAGGCCAAGCAGCAT
>NC_063346.1:17711-68474 GCF_021869965.1 Rhincodon typus
TATGGAACCTACGAGGGAGCAAGCTATCCTAGATCTAGTCCTGTGTAATGAGACAGGAATAATTAATGATCTCACAGTTAGGGATCCTCTCGGAAGGAGCGATCACGGTATGGTCGAATTTAAAATACAGATGGAGCGTGATAAGGTTAAATCCAGTACCTATGTCCTGTGCTTAAACAAAGGAGACTATGAAGGAATGAGGGAGGAGTTAGCTAAGGTAGAATGGGAGCAAAAACTTTATGGTGGGTCAATTGAGGAACAGTGGAGGACTTTCAAAATGATTTTTCACAGTGCTCAGCAGAAGTATATTCCAGTGATAAGGAAGAACTGTAGGAAAAGACAGAGCCAGCCATGGATGTCTAAGGAAATAAAGGAAAGTATCAGATTGAAAAAAAAAACACATTCAAAAAACAAAGAGTAGTGGGAAACTAGTAGACTGGGAAATCTTTAAAGGCCAACAGAAAGCCACAAAAAAAGTTATAAAGAAAAGTAAGATAGGTTATGAGAGTAAACTAGCTCAGAATATAAAAACAGGCAGCAAAAGTTTCTATAAATATGTAAATCGTAAAAGAGTGGCGAAGGTAAACATTGGTCCTTTAGAGGATGAGAAGGTCAATTTAATAACTGGGAACGAGGAAATAGTTGAGACATTAAACAGTTATTTCATGTCGGTCTTCACAGTGGAAGACACAAATAACACGCCGAAAACTAATGGCAAGAAGGTTATAGCAGGTGAGGACCTAGAAACTATCATTATCACTAAAGAGGCAGTGCTGGACAAGCTAATGGGGCTAAAGGTACACAAGTCTCCTGGCCCTGATGAAATGCATCCCAGGTACTAAAAGAGGTGATGGGGAAAATAGCAAATGCACTAGTAATTATTTACCAAAATTCACTGGACTCGGGGGTGGTTCCCGCAGGTCGGAAAACATCCAATGTGATGCCACTGTTTAAAAAAGGAAGTAGACAAAAAGCAGGTAACTATAGGACAGTTAGCTTAACTTCGGTAGTGGGGAAAATGTTTGAACCTATCATTAAGGAAGAAATAGCAAGACATCTGGATATAAATTGTCCCATTGGGAACACCCAGCATGGGTTCATGAAGGGAAGGTCATGTATAACTAATTTGTTGGAATTCTTTGAGGACATTACTTGCATGGTGGACAATGTGGAACCTGTGGATGTGGTGTATCTGGATTTCCAGAAGGCATTTGACAAGGTGCAACACCAAAGGCTGGTGCATAAGATAAAGTTGCACGGTATTACAGGTAATGTATTGGCATGGATAGAGGATTGGTTGACCAGTAGAAAGCAAAGAGTAGTGGTAAATAGGTGTTTTTCTGGTTGGCGGTCAGTGGCCAGTCGTGTGCCTCAGGGATCAGTGTTGGGACCGCAATTGCTTACAATTTACATAGATGATTTGGAGTTGGGGACTAAGTGTGGTGTGTCAAAATTTGCAGATGACACTAAGGTGAGTGGTAGAGCAAAGTGTGCAGAAGACACTGAAAGTCTGCAGAGGGATATAGATAGTCTAAGTGAGTGGGCAAAGGTCTGGCAGATGGAGTACAATGTTGGTAAGTGTGAGGTCATCCATTTCGCTAGGAATGGACTATGTTTTAAATGGTAAAAAATTGCAGCACGCTGCTGTGCAGAGGGACTTGGGTGTCCTTGTGCATGAATGGCTGAAGGTGGGATTGCAGGTGCAGCAGGTAATTAAAAAGGCAAATGGAATTTTGTCTGCCATTGCTCGAGGGATGGAGTTTAAAAACAGGGAGGCTATGCTGCAGCTGTATAGGGTCCTGGTGAGGCCACACCTGGAGTACTGTGTGCAGTTTTGGTCTCCTTACTTGAGAAGAGATACACTAGCACTGGAGGGGGTGCAGGGGAGATTCACTCGGTTGATTCCAGAGTTGAGAGGGTTGGATTATGAGCAGAGACTGAGTAGACTGGGATTATACTCATTGGAATTCAGAAGAATGAGGGGAGATTTTATAGAAACATATAAGATTATGAAGGGAATAGATAAGGTGGAGGCAGGGAGGTTGTTTCCGCTAGCAGGTGAAACTAGTAGAAGAGGGCATTGCCTCAAAATAAAGGGAAGCAGATGTAGGACTGAGGTCAGGAGGAACTTCTTCACCCAAAGGGTTGTGAATCTGTGGAATTCCCTGCCCAGTGAAGCGGTTGAAGCTACCTCGCTGAATGTTTTTAAGGCAAGGCTAGATAAATTTTTGAACAGTAAAGGAATTAAGGGTTATGGTGAGTGGGCGGGTAAGTGGAGCTGAGTCTCAAAAAGATCAGCCATGATCTTATCAAATGGCGGGGAAGACTCGAGGGGCCGGATGGCCTACTCCTGCTCCTAGTTCTTATGTTCTTATGTGCTGTAGGTAGACCCAACATGTCGTTAGGGAGGGAATTCCAGGATTTTGACCCAGTAACAGTAAATAAATGGTGATATATTTCCAAGTCAGATATTTCTTTAAGATGTGAAATGTTCACTTCTACATATTGGCCTCACACAATCCAGCAGCGGTTGATACCCATCATTTCTCTATCTCATCATACTTCTCAGAGCTGTGTGAAAATCACTGCCAAGGAATCAGAATGTATTGTGAGGACTTTAAAGGAGCTGATAAGAACACTGTTAAATCACTAGAAACAGAACAAAATATTCCACCATTGTATTTTTGGTTACCTTGTGCTGGCTGTATAAAATTACTGCAAAACCTGAATTGGTAATGATAATGAATGCCTTATTCCCGCTGATATTTAGTACCCTTACTTATTTCTCTAACTAGCTGTGCTGATTTTCTCTGCTCAGTTATTTTATACTGCAGTGCAGCTGAGAGAACACTAAGCTGAGTTTCAAACACATACAAAGTGGATCTGTGACAACAAAGTGCAGAGCTGGATGAACACAGCAGGCCAAGCAGCATCGTAGGAGCCGTAAGGCTGACGTTTCGGGCCTAGACCCTTCATCAGAAAAAGTGGATCTGTGTTGAGACACTCGGAATCAGATGCTTGCAGAGGACGCAGGAATCGGGGACAGATTGACATGCATGTCTCAAACCCATCCCTCATACCAACCTGAAACTGATCATCACTTCTGTCAAAACCTCTGTAGAGACAGTAGGAACTGCCGATGCTGGAGTCTGAGATGACAAGGTGTAGAGCTGGATGAACACAGCAGGCCAGGCAGCATCAGAGGAGCAGGAAAGCTGACGTTTCGGGTCTGGACCCTTCTTCAGAAATGGGGGAGGGGAAGGGGGCTCTGAAATAAATAGAGAGAGAGGGAGGCAATGATAGAAGGTGGATAGAGGAGCAGATAGGTGGAGAGAAGACGGACAGGTCAAGGAGGCGGGGATGAAACCAGTAAAGGTGAGTGTAGGTAGGCAGTTAGGATGGGGGTTGGTCAGTGAGGAGGGATGGGCAAGTAGGTGGGAGAAAAGACGGACAGGTCAAGGAGGCGGGGATGAGATGGGCTGGTCTTGGGATGAGGTCGGGGGTGGGGAGATTTTGAAGCTTGTGAAGTCCACATTGAATTTGAAGCTTGTGAAGTCCACATTTTCTCAATGTGGACTTCACAAGCTTCAAAATCTCCCTTCCCCCGACCTCATCCCAAGACCAACCCATCTCATCCCTGCCTCCTTGACCTGTCCGTCTTTTCTCCCACCTATCTTGCTCCTCCCACCTCAACCCCCACCCTCATCTCCTACCCACCAGCCTCATCCCCGCCTCCTTGACCTGTCTGTCTTCCCTCCCACCTACCCACCCCTCCCTCCTCACTGACCAACCCTCATTCCAACTCCCTACCTACACTCACCTTTACTGGCTCCATCCCCGCCTCCTTGACCTGTCCGTCTTCTCTCCACCTATCTGCTCCTCTGTCCACCTTCCATCATCGCCTCCCCCTCTATCTATTTATTTCAGAGCCCCTTTCCCCTCCCCCATTTCTGAAGAAGGGTCCAGACCCGAAACGTCAGCTTTCCTGCTCCTCTGATGCTGCCTGGCCTGCTGTGTTCATCCAGCTCCACACTGTGTTATCTCATTAGAGAGGGGCTGAGTTTTACCCAAGTAATTAGTGACTGAGGAGGTGGGAAGAGAGCTAGGTCATTCCAGAATGAGTCCCATATAAACAACTATTGACTGATGAGGTTGTACCATTTGCATGGGGCCTCAAAGGTAAGAGAAACATATTATGCACTGCCTCTTGCTGTGCAATTGACTTCCAAAATTTTAGGAGAGTTTCATTTATTCATGGAAAATAATTGTTATGAAAAGAACATTTCAGTTTGCTCATAGTGAGCTGTTGTAAGTGTTTGTCATACTAATTAAGAAATGTTGACATTGTTTGTTGTCCCAATCTTGGGTTCATGTACAAAATGGCAGTTTTAAGACAGGCCTTTGGGTATGGCTTGCCCTACACTCAGCTGCTGAGGAGACACAGGACTCATGCTGCTTCTCAACTTTGGAGGAGTGTGTGCCCAATCTGTGCTTCATTCACTCTATGGAGAAGTTCTGAACTATCATGCTTCGAACATGTGGAATGAACTGCCAGAGGAACTGGTGGAAGCAGGTACAGCTACAACATTAAAAAGATATTTGGATAGGTACGTGGATAGGAAAGATTTGGTGGGATATTGGTCAATTGCAGGCAGGTAGGATTGGTTCAGTTTGGGAACATGGTAGCGTAGACTAGGATCTGTTTCCATGCTGTATGACTTTGACACTATACCATGGCGGGTATTCTCAATGTGAAGGTGGGACTTTGTCTCCACAAGGACTGTGCGATGGTCACTCCCATGGACAGATGCATCTGCAGCTGGCAGATTGGTAAGGATGAGTTTAAGTATGTTTTTCCCTCTTGTTGGTTCCTTTGCCACCTGCCACTGACCCAGTCTAGCAGCTATGTCCTTTAGGACCCGACCAGCTTGATCAATAATACTGTCACCGAGCCACTCTTGGTGGTGGACAGTGAAATCCCCCACCCAGAGTATTTTGCACACTTTCCTTGGTTTAAAGCAGTCTTTTTTTTTACAATTTTGGTCTACAGTCCAAATGAAGTGTGGTCTTTACACTCCTGAAACATGAATGCAATGATAAATGTTCTGCCCTTGATGCAGCCTCAATAGTGGTTCTTACTGTATTCTTCTGTCAGAGTCTGTCTGTTTAGGATTTTAAATTGCATCTTTGTTGCCTTAATTCTTGCTTTATGATGATACTAATGCTATAACTTTGTTTGAATTACTTCAACTGCCCTTTACTTCCCTTCCGCAGCTGTGCCTTGTTCTACTGTGGCAGCACTCATTGTAAGCTGATTTTTAACTTTTAGCCTTTTTAGCCAGTTCTGTGCCATTAGCTTAAAGTTCTTTCCTCACCCAAAAGAGATTGGTTCCTTTACTCATGGACCTCTGATTCTTGTTTGCTTTCCAGTTTAATCTCTATTCAGGAATGCTCCTACAGATCCTCACTTCCCAATGGAATCTGTAATTGACAATTACAGCTCACAGTTTCTTCTGTACTTTTCTTATCAGGTCTGTAGTAAAAAGATTTTCTATTAAATGCTGTTTATCCATTGTTGAACTTTCCATAGATTGTTCACAGGCCATTCGGTTGTTTTAGACGGGGCACAATTTGTTAAGTGCATCTCAGAGGGTTTCTTGAAACAGTACGTGGATAGTCCAACTAGAGGAGGGGCTATAGTGGACCTTACATTGGCTAATGAGCCTGGCCAGGTAACAGACCTTTCAGTGGGAGAGCATTTTGCTAACACTGATTGCAACTCCTTAAGTTTTAAGATAGCTATGAACAAAGAGAACTCAGCACCTTGTGGGAAGGTACTAAAGCAGAGGAGGGCAAAGTACGTCAGTATTAGGCAGAAGCTAGGGAGTGTTCATTGAGAAGAGCTATTATCAGGCAAGTCCACATTTGACTTGTGGAAACTGTTTAAAGACCAGCTGATGAGGGCTCAGGACTGGCATGTTCCAGTAAGGGACCCATGGATAATGAGGGAGGTTGTGAATTTAGTCAAAAGGAAAGAAGAAGCATATGTAAAGTTTAGGAAGCTAAAATCAGACAGGAATATAAGGAAAGCAGGAAAGTACTCAAGCAGGGAATTAGGAGGAGAAGAAGGGTCCATGAAATGACCTTAGCAAGTCGGGTTAAAGAGAATCCCAAGACATTCTATAGATACATTAAAAACAAGAGGATAACAAGGGAGAAGTTGGAACAACTCAAACAAAAAGGAGGGAACCTGTGATTAGAGGCAGAGAATGTGGGTGAGATCCTAAATGAGTCCTTTGCATCGGTGTTCACCAGGAAAAGGATATGGAGGATAGTGAGATTTGTGTGGAGCATGCTAATATGCTAGGGCATTTTGAGATCAAGAAAGAAATGTTGTTGGATCTTTTGAAGAGCATTAAGGTGTATAAACCCTCAGGGCCTGATGGTATCTGTCCCAGGTTTTGAGAAAGGCAAGACCAGAGATTGCCCTTCACCAAGATCTTTGTATCCTAGCTAGCCATTGGAGAGGTCCTGGGGGATTGGCGAACAACTAATATTGTTCCTCTGTTCAAGAAGGGAAATAGTGATAATCTAGGAAACTACAGACCAGTGAGTCTGACACTGGGAACCTAGTGGAGAGAATTATTAGGGATAGGATTTATGCACATTTAGAAAAGCATTGCCCTAATTAGGGACAGTGAACATGGCTTTGTGCAGGGCAGGTCATATCTTGAAACTTGATTGAATTTTTCAAGGAGGTGATGAAGTTGATCCATGAGGGTAGATCAGTGGATATTGTCTACATGGATTTTAGTGAGGCTTTTGACAAGGTCCCTCATGGTAGGCTCATCTAGAAGATTAAGATGCATGGGATCCACAGTGACTTGACCACGTGGATTCAGAATTGGCCTGCCCATAGAAGACAGACGGTATGGGTTGAAGGGTATTTTTCAGGCTGGAGGTCCATGATTAGTGGTGTTCCACAGGGATCCATACTGGGACCTCTGCTGTTTGTGATATTTATAAATGACTTGGATGAACATGTAGATGGGTGGGTTAGTAAGTTTGCAGATGTTACAAAGATCGATGGAGTTGTGAACTGTGTAGAAGGTTGTCAAAAGATACAGCAAGATTTAGATCTGTCGCAGATATTGGTGGAGAAATGTCAGATGGAGTTTAATCCAGATAAGTGTGAGGTGCTGCACTATGAGAGATCAAATGTTAAGGAAAAGTATACAGTTAATGACAGGAATATGAACAGCATTGATGTATAGAAGGATCTTAGGGTTCAAGTCCATAGCTCCCTGAAAGTAGTCACGCAAGTAGGTAAGGTGGTAAAGAAGGCATATGGCATGTTTGTCTTCATTTATATTTAATAATGGGAAATGACGAAATAGGCGAGGCATTTAACAGGTATTTTGTGTCAGTCTTCACAGTGGAGGACACGAATAATATGCCAGTAATTGTGACAAAGAGACTAATGTACGTGAGAACCTAAAAATGATCATTATCATGAAAGAGATCGTGTTGGGCAAGCTAATGGAGCTAAAGGTAGATAAGTCTCCTGGCCCTGATGGAATACATCCCAGGGTGCTAAAACAGATGGTGGGAGAAATAGCAAATGCACTCATGGTAATTTTCTAAAATTCGTTGGACTCTGGGGCAGTTCCATCAGATTGGAAAACAGCAAATGTGACACCACCGCTCAAAAAAAGGAGGGAGACAAAAGGTGGGGAATTATAGGCAGATTAGCTTAACCTCTGTAGTGGGGAAAATGTTTGAAGTTATCATCAAAGAAGAAATAACAAGACAACTCGATAGAAATCATCCCATTTGCAGATGCAACATGGGTTCATGAAGGGCGGGTCATGTTCAACTAATTTACTGGAATTCTATGAAGACATTACGAGCATGGTGGACAATGGGGACCCAGTAGATGTGGTGTATCCAGATTTCCAAAAGGCATCCAACATGATGCCATACAAAAGGCTGCTGCATAAGATAAAGGTGCACAGCGTTACAGGCAATGTATTAGCATGGATAGAGGATTGATTTACTAACTGAAAGCAAAGAGTGAGGATAAATGAGTGCTTTTCTGGTTAGTAAGCAGTGACTAGTGGTATGCCTCAGGGATCAGTGCTGGGACCACAATTGTTTATAATTTACATCAATGATTTGGAGATGGGGACCATGTGTAGTGTGTCAAAGTTTGCGGATGACACTAAGATGAATGGTAGAGCAAAGTGTGCAGAGGACTCTGAATGTTTGCAGAGGGATATAGATAGATTAAGTGAGTGGGCGAAGGTCTGGAAGATGGAGTACAATGTTGATAAATATGAAGTCGTCCATTTTGGTCAGAATAACAGTAAAAGGGTCTATTATTTGAACAGTAAAAAAAAATTGCAGCATGCTGCTGTGCAGAGGGACCTAGGTGTCCTTGTGCATGAATTGCAGAAGGTTGGTTTTCAGATACAACAGATAACCAAGAAAGCAAATGGAATGTTGTCCTTCATTGCTAGAGGGCTTCAGTTTAAAAGCAGAGTAGTTATGTTGCAGCTGTATAGGGTGCTGGTGAGGCCACACCTGGAGTACTGTGTGCAGTTTTGGCCTCCTTACTTGAGAAAAGATGTGCTTCCAATGGAAGGGGTGCAGAGGAAATTCACAAGATTGATTCTGGAGTTGAGAGGGTTGGCTTATGAGGAGAGGCTGAATGGACTGGGATTATATTCGTTGGAATTTAGAAGAATGATGGGGGGCCTTAAAGAAACATATAAAACTATGAAAGGAATAGATAAAAGCGTGGAGGATGTTTCCACTGGCAGATGAAACTAGAACATGAGGGCATAGGGATATTAGGGGACCATATTTAGTACTGAATTGAGGAGGAAATTCTTTACCCAAAGGGTTGTGAATCTGTGGAATTCCCTGCCCAGTGAAGTAGTTGAGGCTTTCCCATTGAATGTTTCTAAAGATAAGATATATAATTTTTTGAACCGTAAAGGAATTAAGGGTTATGGTGAGAGGGTGGGTAAGTGGAGCTGAGGCCATGAAAAGATCAGCCATGATTTTATTGAATGGCAGAGCAGTCTTGAAGAGCTGGATGGCCTACTCCTGCTTCTGGTTCTGATGTTCTGATGTTCTTATTGGTCAGGGAATTGAGTACAAGAGTCAGGATGCAATGTTGCAGCTTTATAAGACTTTGGTTAGGCCACATTTAGACTATTGCGTTCAATTCGGATCGCCACTTTACAAGAAGGATGTGGAGGCTTTGGAGAAGGTGCAAAAGAGGCTTACCAGGATGCTGCCTGGATTGGAGGGTATGAGCTGTTAGGAGAGGCTAGGAAAACTCGGGTTGTTTCTCAAACAAGGCAGGCTGAGGGGAGACTTGATAGAAATCTATAAAATTATGACATGCATAGAAAGGGTTGACAGTTAGAATTTTTTTCCGAGAGTTGAAATGTCTAATGCTGGGGGACATGCACTTATGATTAGAGGGGGAATGTTCAAAGGAGATGTGAGGGACAAGTTTTTTACACAGAGTGGTAGGAGCCTGGAATGCACTGCCAGGATGGTGGTGGAGGCAGATGCAGTAGGGGCATTTAAGAGACTTTTAGATAAGCGCATGAATATGCAAGGAATGGAGGTACATGGACCAATGGCAGTGATTAGTTTCATTTAGCATCATGTTTGGCACAACATTGTGAACCGAAGGGCCAGTTCCTGTGCTGGAGAGATAACAGAATGAAGAACTGAAGCTGTGAAAATAGATTGGAAAACTATTATTACGTGTAGGTGATGGTCGAGTGATATTATTGCTTGATTCTTAAGCCAGAGACCCAGGTAATGTTCTGGAGACTGGGGTTCAGTTCCCACCATGGCAAATGGTGAAACTTGAATTCAATTTTCTGAAAATCTGAATTTGTAAATCTATTAATGACCACTAATCCATTATCGATTATCAGCAAAAACCCATCTGGTTCGCTAATGTCCTTTAGGGAAGGAAACTACCATCCTGGACTACATGTGACTCCAGACCTGCAGCAAACATACAAGGACATGGAAATCATAGACTGTTTATACAGAGTGAGGCATACAAGGTTACAGCTGCACAGAGTGCACACAAAGCAAGGTCAACATTAGGTTTGAAATTAGAGTAGACCATCCAACAATCTAACAACAGCAGGGAAGAAGCTGCTCTTGAACCTGCTGGTATGTGTGTTTAAGCTTCTGTATCTTCTGTTTGACAGAAGAGGTTGGGACAGTATTACTAGAGTGGCAGGGAGTCTTTGGTGACGTTGGCTGCCTTTCCACGGCAATGAGAAGTATGGATGGATTCCATGGATGGGAGGTTGGCTTGCATAATGGTCAGGGCTGTGTTCACAACTTTCTGTAGTTTCTTACGGCCCTGGTCAGAACAGTTGCCGTACCAAGCCGTGATGTACCTTGATAGAATGCTTTCTGTGGTGCATCTGTAAAAGTTGGTGAGGGTCCTTATGGACATGCCAAATTTCCTTAGCCTCCTGAGGAAGAAAAAGCATTGCTGTACCTTCTTGAGTGTCGCATCTACATGGAAGGACTAGGACTGATTGTTGGTTATTGTCACTCCTACGAACTTGACGACTCTCTCCACCTAAACTCCACTGATGTAGAAAGGGGTGTGTCCTCCTCCTTTCTTCCCCAAGTCAATGATCAGTGCTTTGGTTTTGCTGACATTGAGAGAGAGATTGTTATCTTTGCACCAGAATTCTGGACAGAATAGAGAGGGAGAAACAATTCCCACTAATGAAAGAATTGAAGTGGAGGTGCCAGTACAAACTGGGGTGGAGAAGGTCAGAAGTCACATGACACCAGGTTATAGTCCAATGGGTTTGTTTGAAATCACCAGCTTTCAGAGGCTATCCCTTCGCCAGGTGAAGTGCAGAGAGGCACATGGACACAAAATTTATAGCAGAGAGATCAAAAGATCATAAGAATGGTGTGAGTGGAGTGTCCAGAGGTTGAAATAATAAGTCTCTGCAGGTGGTCAAAAGTGGCAGACTATGTGAATATAGTGTCAATAGCTGAATAACAAGCAAAGGGATGATCTAGAGTCTAATTAATTGAGGCAGAGAGATAATTATGAAAAATTAAAAACAGAGCGGTGCTGGAGACAACCAAATGACTGGAATAACACGATAGGTATAAAAGTTGCATGCCCAGGTTCTTGAACTGAGTGGCTTGCTAGGGCTTATAGAGGACAGTTAAGAGTCGATTACATCACTGTGCCCCTATTTATAAAGCCCAGCGTACTTTATGATTACTTCTCTGTTGTGACAAGCTTTCCTACCCCAGTCAATGATTTACGCGCGGATCCCAGCTCCTGTACCCTTTAGGTTAGGAATGTTGAGACGTTCGGATCTTTCTCATCCACTCAACCTGATAATGAGTGAAAACAAATTGACATCAATCTTTTAAAATAAACATTATTGCAGTTCTGCCGTCACTTTTACTCTATCTGAAGCATTTGGCACAAGGATTTGGGAGTTTCTGGCCATCACTTGGCCAATGTTTGCACGGATTGAGTAACTCGGGTTTGTTTTCTGTCCTTGTTGTACAGTTGTCGCACGTCAGTGGAGTTGGATGAGGGGTCGGTGGCCAGGCACAACCCATCGCGGGATCCAATGGGCTCTCAGAGAGGAGCTCGCGGCCCCTTTCGAACTCGGTTTTTACAGGCACCGCGATCCTTCCCTTTCAAATCCCTTCGAAAACAGCTCCCAGGACCTTCTCACTGTCTCCAAGCTGCAGGTACCGTGTCCTTTCCTGTGTTTGGAACAAAAGCTTCATCACAGCTCATTCCTAACATTCGGTTTCATTATTACAAAGGTTTTTACATCTGGAATGGTCTGTGCCGTTCCAGTTTGGCAAGTGTAGACTTTAGAAACGGCTGTAGTGATCTATACGATTCCCCTTACTCCAGAAATGTCACCAAACCAGATCCATCCCGTTACTCTTTATTTCTCTCCTTCCCTTCATTCTCCTTCAATTCTGCTCTTTGATGTGCCTCCTTATTATTTTCCAGCGAAATGGCTAGCGAAAACTTTCTGATCTTCGATTCCGTCTTCAAAGGCAACGGCTTCGCTTACTCGGGAAGATTAAAATCCAGGCGGACCAAGTGGAATGTCCGTGCTTCCGAAATGTCTAAGCGAACCTTCAATCCAATCAGGGCGATCGTGGACAACATGCGGATCGAGCCGAACCCGGACAAAGCCATGATCTCCTTGTCTATCGGTAAGATCCGCTCGTTTCCCATTGAACCACGTTCAGGACAGACTTCGGTCTGGAATTTCCCGGCTGCCTTCTAATACTTTTATTTGTTGATTATTTTGTCAAATTAAACGGGCGTGATTCGAGGTAAATTGGGAATAAACTCGATTCCACCTCGCGGAATAAAAGTGGCGTCGAAGGCAATGCGGGATTATAGATATTTCTAATCAAGATGTTTAGATGTGTTAAACACACCTATGGGCCAGGTAGGACTTGAACCCAGAACTCCTGGCTCAGGTAGGGACAAACTCACTATTCCACTAGAGACCTCCAGACAGGGGCAGATTCAGGTTCCAAATTCTCACTCACCAGTTCTGAGTTCTGGGGAAGGGACACTCGACCAGAAACGTTAACTCTGACAATAACACAGATGCTGCCAGACCTGCTGAGCTTTTCCAGCACTTTGTGTTTTCGTTACTCATTCACCAGGTTGGCTTCAAATCATAAGAGTCATGGAGTTATACAGCAACTCGTCAAATTCGTCCATGCTGACCAGATACCCTAAACTGACCTAGCCCTTTTTGCCTGCATTTAGCCCATATCCCTCTGAGCCCTTACTATTCATGCGCCCAGCCAATTTTTTTTTAAACTGGTTATAGTTGATGGGGTGGGTGGAGCACAGACCAGAGGCAATGTTAATCTCTCAAACCTATTGTCAATGGTTGCACAGACTGCTTTCCTAGATTTCACAGTGAGTTCTTCTGAGAAAAGGGAACCCAACTGCCTGTGAGAGTGCTTAGTTGGAAGTGCACCCATTTGAGCAGAGGCTTGATCAACTTGTTAGAGCATTTAAAAATCTGATATAAAAACAGAAATTTCTGGAGAAATGCAACAGGTCTGCCAGTGTCTGTAGAGAGAAAGCAGAGTTAACTGTTTGGGTCCAGTGACCTTTATTCAGAACCAATTTTGGTTTTTTCTTCTTTTTTTTAAATCTGACTATTATTTTGCTAAAGGTGATCCCACAGTTTTCGGAAACCTTCCAACTGATGACAAGGTTTTACAAGCCATGAAAGATGCAGTGGATTCAGGCAGATTCAACGGCTATGCATCATCCATAGGTACTGATGTATTATCTTTACATAGTGCTAGGATTAGCCTGTAAACTAAATTCAAAAAAGTCAATTTAGAATATTTACAAAATGTATGGGAACCAACTTAAATGATTTGCTCAACCTTAAGCACACCCCTAAAATCATTTCTCAGTCTCATGCTGACCTGTCTTCCTGATATGACCCTTATCTCCACTCCCACAAGTACATGAGATGCGGATTTGAATGGGTACAACAGACAGTCGGTTTTGCCTTCCATCACCAATGTGGCTTGATTAAGCAAAACATTATTGGGTGGTATTCTTGTCTGCTAAAACTGCTCACCATTCCAGAGTCATCTTGGAATGCACAGATAACCCTCAGCTTACTTTCTCAAATTTATCTCTTATCTCCTACTCCCTTATCCCCTCCATCGTCATCTTCAGCAATAATTGCAAGGAGCTGATAAATGTCTGTGTCATCGAGGTTGCAATAATTGGATCAGCTGATTCTATCACATTCATCCCTCCGACTAGCCCACTGAGATTACCTTTCTCTAAGGCTTCTCCTTGTCCTGGCACTGAACTCACATCTTTCTTTAGTTTTTCTCTTTCATCATGTCAGGCCTCTCTCCAAGTTGATCCTGTTCATGAGACCCACTTCCTGATCCCTCAGTTTTATTCCCACTAAACTGCAGATCATCCAACTTTCTTTCCTGGCCCCATCATTAACCAATATTGTTATTGGGTTCCTGTATTCAGATATTGGTCTCTCCTTTAAATCGGCTGTTATCACTTCTCTCCTTAAAAAATCTGTCCTTAACCTTAGCATCCTTCTAAATTACTGTCCCAAATCCAACCTCCCTTTCTACTCCACAAAAATTAAAGTTTTGCCGCCTGCAAAATCCATGTCTTGTTATCCCAGAACTCCATGTTTGAACTGCTCCAATCAGGTTTCTAGCTTGACATCAATTCTCCCTCTAGTGTTTCCTGCTGTCATGCAGTCTCCCAGGTCCATGCACAACTGCAGCTTCCACAAGCAGAATCTGCCTACACTCCAACTGGCATGCACGGACTTACTCAGCAACTTCCTCCAAAAGCATAGCAGGAGTTTTTGTGAGTACACCAATCACACTCAACCTGGCCTCAGCATGGCCTCTTTTGACCATTGCCAAATGATCAGATACATATCTTATAGCCCATGCTGGAACAGCAAAATGTTCCTCCAGTTAAATATTAGAAAGACTGAAGTTGTTCGTCCACTTTCTCAAACTTTCCATATTCCCTAGTAGATTCCTTATGTCTTCATCGCTAATGTCCTCCTGCCTACTTTTGTATCATCAGCAAATTTGGATGCATTACACTCTGCCCCTCCTCCAAGACATTTTCACAGATGGCAAATAACTGAGACCCTGAGACTGATCCTTGTGGCACTCTACTAGGTGCATCTTGCCAACCTGAAAAAATATTAATTCCAACTCTCTGTCTTTTGTGTGCTAGCCACTCCTCAATCTATGCTAATAATACATTATGCCCCAAGACTGTGAGCTCCTATCTTGTGCAATTTACCTTGTATTCTTTATGTAGCATCTTATCATAGAATCCCTCCCGTGTGGAAACAGCCCATTGAGTCCACACCAACCCTCCAAAGAGCATCCCACTTGGCGGTTACCACCCTCCCCAAACTCCTCAGCTGATGAATCAGTGCACCTTCATATAGAGCACCACTTGGAGCAAGTATTTAACGTATTTTTGCGTTGAATTTGAAAATACATGATCAGGTTTGCTTTCATTTCCTTTTCTCCAATTTACTATTTTTAGCAATTAGAATCAATAAATCATCTTAGTTGCTGAATAAAATTTGTATTTTTTCACTCAAAATATCAGAATATGAAATATTTAACTAACTTCACTGATAGTACTCTGAAAACCTCAAATTCAAATAAATGGCTTTTATTCCTGATATTTTCAATTTGCTTTAAGCCTGTTTCTGGAAAAAAAAAACTGACTTTGTTTGTTAATTTTGTCATTGAGTAAGTGGTTCAAAGCTTGATAGTCTTAATTCTATTTCCCAGCCTAGTTTGTTGGGGAAACAAAATTCGACCCATTAAATTCAATGTTCACCGAATGCTCACATCAGTGATTGGCACTGAATGGAATTTATGTTTTGATTTTCTATCCGTTGCTTTTTACTTCAGCCCATGTTGGTATCTGTTCCAATCTGCATTACAGCATGTTCATCTAAATTGAAATTATTTCTCAGCCTATTTGCATAATTCACTGAGATCTCTTTAAAAGCTGTTTAATCCTATTAAATTTGTCGTTGGATTTTATGGCTCAATGTATTCAGCGAATATTATACAAACATCATGTATGAAATAGTTTATACAGGAAAAACTACTGTTAAATTGCTGCTCCATCTCAGTTTGTCTGTGGTATCAAAATTCAATACAGCAACTGATTCATCAGTGATCTGAATGTTTGCTCTCTCTAGGTTAAGACCACAAGATTTCCAAAAATACTTCTTCTCAGTAACCTTCACTTGTTTGTAAAGTAGAGCAAGGAAGTACTGACTTGTTTAAAATGAAGAGCTCGAGTTGTATCCTTGTTCATTTCTGCTCCTTTCTGTCCAGGCTATCAGAGCAGCAGAGATGCAGTGGCTAATTTTTACAGCTGTCCTGAATCACCTCTCAAGGCAAAGGTAAGAATGCAGCAACAATAGGTTCAATGGTGAAAAGGTTTAGGGAGGTGTCAGAAGTATGGGGAAACAAGAGGAGCGAGGCAAGGAGTGGAAGAACGAAGGAGTTATGGAGGATGTTGGAGGGGTGTGGGTGTCTGGTGGTAAGGAGATTTCAAAGAACTGAGGAAGGAGGTGAAAGGTAGTATTTAATACTGCCCTTAAGGTAAATAACATAACCCTGTCCCATTACCCTCTCTCTACCATTCCTTGACTCTCCTATCCCCTACCACTTGACAATCCCCTACCACCTGGCTACCCACCTGAATTACTCTACCCAGCTTACCGAATTATCATGCTACAATCTCACCCATCAACATGCCACCCTACCCTCACACCCAGCTGCTGCACTGCTGTCATACTCACTTGCCACCTTCCCTTTTTATTCATTTACCTTACACATTTAACTTCTTTCCATGCATTTACCAACTGGTTTGGACGTTTGAAATGTTTACTTACCAGAAAATGGCAGTTAGTACCATTAAACGGGGTGGGGGGGTGGTAGAGGGTGGGGTGGGGGGTACGTCTTCTACAAAGATTCTTTGCACTGCTCCCTTTCAAGATTCCTGAATTTGGTGAGTTCTACAGGGTTCTCCTCCAGCAGACAGGTCTGAAAAATCAGTGGTAAGTAATTGTGTAACAACTTGTCTGAATGGGATCAGAAATAGGAATTCTGAGCCTGTAGATTTGAGACTTTATTATGGGTAATCCGTGCCATATATCTTTGATTCACTATTTATGCAGATATGATATGTTTAATTAGTTTGATTTGCACCAACTGCCTTTTCCTTCTTAGGACGTGATTTTGACAAGTGGCTGCAGTCAAGCTATTGAATTGGCCATCTCTGTTCTGGCAAATCCGGGCCAAAACATCCTGATTCCCAGGCCTGGCTTCTCTCTCTATAAAACACTGGCAGTGTCCCTGGGCATTGAAATCAAACACTACAACTTACTGGTATGTAACAATAATGTGAGCAAGCAATGTGTTGTTGGGTGGATAGTTCTGGATATATTATCAGAAGCTGAACTCAGACCAAATAGGTCACCAAAGATGTGGACAGTCTGACTAAGCCTCAGACAGTTATGAGGAAGGCAGAAAGAGTCACACAAGGGCAAAAGTAAAAAATCTGAAAATGCTGATAATTCTAAAAGCAAAAAGTACTAAGTATTGGTTAACAGCCAGAAAACACAGTTGCAATAAATGTGTCATTCTCACATTGGTAGATTAAGACTAATAGGGATCCGCAAGGACTTGGGGCCCCAGCTGTCTGTGATATTTCTTGATGATTTGGAAGTGGAGGCCAAATATAATATTTTCAAACTTGAGGATGATAGAAAAATAAGTGGGAAAGTATGCTGTAAGGAAGATGTAAAGCGACTTCAAGAGAATATGAGTATTTAATGAGTGGCAGGTGGAAGATAATGTGGAAAAATTTGAGTGTATCCACTTTGGTAGGAGAAATAAATGTGCAGTGTATTTCTTAAACAGTAAGAGGTTGGAGAGTGTAGATATAAAAAGGAACCTAGGAGTTTGTGTCGATAAGTCAATGAAAGCTAACAAACAGGTACAGCAAGTTATTAAGAGAGCTAATGGAATATTAGTCCTTATTGCAAGAGGATTTGAGTACAGGAATAGTGACAACTTGCTTCAATTTTATTGAAGCACTGAAACATAGAAAACAGGTGCAGGGGTATGCAATTCAATCCTTCAACCCTGCACCACCATTCAATACGATCATGGCTGATCATGTAGTCTCAGTGTCCCATTCCTGCTGTCTCTCTGTACCCCTTGATTCCTTTAGCCACAAGAGCCACATCCAGCTTCCTCTTGAATATATTTAATGAACTGGTGGCAACAGCTTTCTGTGGGAGAGAATTCCACAGGTTCACAACCCCTAGTGAAGAAATTCTTCCTCATCTCAGTCCTGAATGGCTTACCCCTTATTCTTAAACTGTGACCCCTAGTTCTGGACTTCCTCAACATTAGGAACATTCCTCCCACATGTAGCCTGCCCAGTCCCATCAGGATTTTATGTGGTTCCATGAGATCATCCTTCATTCTACTAAATTCCAGCCAATACAAGCCCAGTCGATCCAGTCTTCCCTCATGTCAGTCCTGCCATCCCAGGTACCAGTCTGGTGAAACTTCGCTGGACTCCCTCAATAGCAAGAATGTCCTTCCTCAGACTAGGAGACCAAAACTGCACACAATACTCAAGGTGTGGCCTCACCAAGGCCCTGTATAATGGCAACAAGACATCCTTACTCCGATACTCAAATCCTCTCGCTATTAAGGCCAGCATGCCATTAGCTTTCCCCACTGCCTGCTGCACCTGAATGCCACCTTTCAGCAACTGTTCCACCATGACACCCAGGACTCGTTGCACCTCACCTTTTCCTAAACTACCACCATTCAGACAATAATCTGCCTTCCTGTTTTTACCACCAAAGTGGATAACCTCACATTTATCCACATTATATTGCATTTGCCTAGTATTTGCCCACTCAGTCAGTCTGCCCAAATCATCCTGTATCCTCTCAGCATCCTCCTGACATAGGAGCTTGGTTAGTCAGTACCTGGAGCACTGTGTGAAGTTTTGGTCTCTTTATCTCAAGAAAGATATTATTACAAAAGAGAGAATGCGACACATGTTCACCAGATTAGTACCTGGGATGGCAAGACTATCCTATAAAGACAGATTGGGGTAACTGGCCTGTAATGTGTAGAGTTTTGAAGGATGAGAGGTGATCTCATTAAAACCGACAAAGTACTTAAGCTAGTAAACAGAGTGTATACAGATAAGACATTTCCCTTGATTGAGGATTCTAAAACTAAGGAACATAGTTTAAGAAGAAGTGGGATGCCCCTTAGATCCAAAATGAGGAGAAATTATTTACTCAGAGGGCTACAAATCTATGTAATTCTCTACCAAAGAGCTCAGACTTTGTGTATTTTTAATATAGAGGTTGATAGATTTTGGATTAACAGTGGTGTACAAGGTTACAGGCGTGGGTAAAAGGCCTTGCAATCTTTAGTCAGCCATGATTGTATTGAATGTCAGGGCAGGCCTAATGGGCCGAATGGCCTGCTTCTGTTCCTACGTTCCTATGTTTTACCAGAACGAGTAACAATGGCAGATTTCCTTTCCTAAAAAATATTAGTTAACTGCACGGATTTCTTTCCAGCAATCATGATCGCCGTTACTAACATTAGTGTTTTTATTCCAGATTAATTTATTCATTGAATATAAATTATCCCAGCTGCCATTGGAGGATTTGAACTTTTCTCTCTGGAGCATTGGTGCAGTGATTAGTTCCTCAAGATTATTGGTCCAATAAGAAAATCACTATTATGTTCACATACTCCCTTCCTTCTCTTCAGTTTCTAGTCAGCATCAATCTTCCTTTGTCCTTTTACTATTAATAGGTGTATTAAATAATTAAGTGCCTGGTTAGGTTAACCAATTAGTATATGCCTCTATTATCATGATCTATTGACATCCATAAACATATTGTAGATGATTGAAGCAGCACCATGGCTTCAACAACCTCTGGCCGAGGAGTGATGATACTTTTCCCTTTTATACAACCTCCTGACCTGGCTATCGCTTGTCCCTTGCATGTCACAGTAGCCATGATGTGGAGGTACTGGTGTTGGACTCAGGTGGACAAGGTCAGAAGTCAGACGTCACCAGATTATAGTCCTTCTGAGGAAGGGTCACCAGACCTGAAACGTTAACTCTGTTTTCTCCTTCACAGATGCTGCCAGACCTGCTGAGCTTTTCCAGCAACTTTGTTTTCGTTATAGTCCAACAGGTTTGTTTGAAATCACAAGCTTTTGGAGCATTGCTCTTTTGTCCACTTCACCTGACAAAGGGGCATCCTCTAAAAGCTTGTAATTTCAAATAAATCTGTTGGACTATAACCTGGTGTCGTCTGACTTCTGACCTTGTCATAGTAGCGCTAAGGCACTTACTGCCCGATCGTCATGACTTGAAACCCCTTTTATTCTAGTGCCCTCTCCTCCAACTTGTTCCATCTCTCTTACCTTCCTTGCAAATCATGTTCTCATATTCTCTTATATTCAAATATCATAACAATTCTCTTGCTGAGCTAGGTTTATTGCTTTCCTTCCTCAACATCTATATTGAAGGACGTTGCATTCTCATTGATTTCAGCTACCGTCCCAACTCTTCAATCTGTCTCCTCTGAGTTCACTAGCCAATTATACTCCAGTAATCATCCTTCTTCATAAACCTCCCAGCCAAATTCATGACAAGCTATCTGCCATCTTCAGTGCAATTATTTGCATTGTATCAATCTTGGATGAGGCTGTCTCTGATCATTTATCTGTTGCCATCCCCATCTCTTTCCAATCCAAACTCTAACTTCTTCAAATTCTGCCCTGAAAAAATCCCGCAATTCACCTAAACATCACAATAGCAGGTTATCTGGTCATTTTCACATTGTTGTTTGTGGGATCTTGATGTGCACAATGACCATTTCCTACATTTACAAGGGCGGCTTCAAAATTATATCATTGGCTAAAAAGTGCTTTGAGACATTCATTGGTTGTGAAAGGCACTATATAAATACAAGTCTTTTGTTAACAGCCACATATAGTTATTTCTGTACTTTGATACATACGAGTTTGGTTCTGTAGCAGGAATGGAAGCCTGATTGAAGGGATTCACATATCGATTTTTAGTAACGATGAGCATAGAATTGGGAGATGAAAACACCACCAGGGACCTTGGGGAGAAACGCGAGATTAGATTTGAGACAGTAGTTTGCAAAGCCATTGAGATTAAAGATTAAAGACGACACCTGAAGTCAGAGAACGACACCAGCAAACACGGGAGTTGGAGAGGATGTTGGATGATCAGCAGTTTGTGGGAATAGGATCAAAGAAACAGGAGGTAGGTCTCATGAACAGGATCAACCTGGAGAGAAGCCTGACAGGATGAAGGAGAGAAACTAAAGAAAGATGTGAATTCAGGGCCAGGACAAGGAGCAGCCTTAGAGAAAGGTAATATCCGTGGGCTAGTCGGAAGGATGAATATGATAGAATCAACTGATCCAATTATTGCAACTTCAATGACACAAAAATTTATTAGCTCCTTGCAATTACTGTTGAAGGTGAGGGTGGAGGGGATAAGGTAGTAGAGTTTAAGAAATAAATTTGAGGAAATAAGCTGAGGGTTATCTGTGTATTCCAAGATGATCCCGGAACAGTGAGCAGTTTTAGCAGACGAGAATTCCAATGTTTTGCATAGTCAAACCATATCTGATGATGGTAGGCAAAATCAACTGTCTGCTTTATTGATTCAAACCTCCATCCATGTATTTGTGTGAGCGCAGATGAGGGTCATACCAGGGAGATAGGTCAATGTGAGACAGAGAAATGATTTTACTGGGGACTGAGACATCTGAGGTGAGATGAGGATGCAGTTCAGTAAATCATGAGCTTGAGAATTTCCTCCCTAAAGGCATTGTGAGGCAACCCACAGCACATGGACTGCAACAGTTCAAGAAGGCAGCTCACCCCCACCTTTCTCAAGGGCAACTAGGGACAGAAAATGAATGCTTGCCCAGCCGGCAATGCTCACTTCGCGCAAGTGACGAAATTAAAAGAAATATTGTTGTAAATGGAGGGCCAAAGGTCAAACAGTTGGGATTTAGGATGTACTGCCCAAGGGTCAGTACTTATTTTGCTATATATTAATGACTTGGATGAGGTTGTTGACTTACTCACCAAGCTGGCTTGTTTTTGTTCGGCGAGCAAGTCAACAACCTCATCCACAACCCGAGCTACAACTCTTTACCAAACTTTAAATGACTTGGATATTGGAATACAGAGAAAATTTTGAAAATGTGACTGCAACTGGGCGTTGATAGGCTGGCAGAATTGAGAGACAAATGTCAAATAGAATTTAATGCACAGAAGTGTGAGATGCTGCATTTTAGTCAAAGGGATAATGGTAAGGTAATAAAAGATAGGAAGGTAAAATTGCCAGGATCCTAACAGCTCATAGAACTGCTGTCTCAATAGAGAGAGATGACTAGAGGTGTTTAATCTGAGGGTCTGTACACCTCATGTAAGTGGAGGGGTTGAGAAGGAGGGTGCTTCATTGTAACCTTAGCCATCCAATAGGCCAATTAGAAGTAGTCCAATTCTTTGGTGGGGTGGTGGTGAGCTACCGTCTCGAAAAACTGCATACCTTGGAGTTTTGGTACACCTACAGTGTTGTTAGCCAGTGTTGTTAGAGAGGGAATGCCAGGATTTTGATCTGGCAATACTGTCGGATGGTATGTAAATTGGAGGAAAACTTGCAGGTGGTCAGGTGAGTAGAACATTAATTGAAATAACAATAGTAGAAGCACAGATAGGACTAGCAACATTACTTATAATTTAGTTATTAAAATAAGTAATAGCTAATTACTTAAATGGTATGAAGATGGCTAAGTAAATTTGGCATTCCGATCACAGATTATGGGCAAATGTTGTATAATGTTGAAAATGCAAAGTTGTTCTTTTTGGAAGGGTGGACAAAAGAACAGAATATTATTTAATGGTAGGACACTGGGTAGTATTGTAGAACAGAGAGACCCAGAGGTTCAGGTACATGATTCTTTGAAATTTGCATCACAGGTGGACAGGTTGGTTAAGAAGGCATTTGACATGCTTGCCTTTATTGTTCAGACCTTTGAGTATAGGGGTTAAGATGTCACGTTGAGTTGTTCAGGACATTGGTGAGGCCTTTTCAGGAGTACTCTGTGCAGTTCTGGTTGCCCTGTTATAGGAAGGATATTATTAAACTGGAGAGGGTTCAAAAAAAGATTCACTAGAATGTTGCCGGGAATCGGGGTTTTGAGATGTAAAAATAGATTGGAAAGACTGGGACTCTTTTCACTGTAGCGTAGGAGGTTGAGGGTGACCTCTATAAGTTTTAGAATACTGATGGACAAAGACGAAAGTGGTCCTAAAGGAAGAGTGCTAAATTGGGGGAAGGCCAACTATAGCAAAATTCGGCAGGAGCTGGTGATTGTGGATTGGGAGCAGCTGTTTGAGGGTAAATCCACATTTGATAGGTGGGAGGCTTTTAAAGAGCGGTTGATTAGAGTGCAGGACAGACATGTCCCTGTGAAAATGAGGGATAGAGAGGGCAAGATTAGGGAACCATGGATGACAGGTGAAATTGTGAGACTAGCAAAGAGGAAAAAGGAAGCATACATAAGGTCGAGGTGACTGAAAACAGACGAAGCTTTGGAAGAATATCGGGAAAGTAGGACCAATCTGAAACGAGGAATTAAGAGGGCTAAAAGGGGTCATGAAATATCTTTAGCAAACAGGGTTAAGGAAAATCCCAAAGCCTTTTATTCATACATAAGGAGCAAGAGGGTAACTAGAGAAAGGGTTGGCCCACTCAAGGACAAAGGAGGGAAGTTATGCGAGGAGTCAGAGAAAATGAGTGAGATTCTTAATGAGTACTTTGCGTCGATATTCACTGAGGAGAGGGACATGATGGATGTTGAGGTTAGGGATAGATGTTTGATTACTCTAGGTCAAGTCTGCATAAGGAGGGGGGAGGTGATGGGTATTCTAAAAGGCATTAGGGTGGACAAGTCCCCAGGTCCGGATGGGATCTATCCCAGGTCACTGAGGGAAGCGAGAGAGGAAATAGCCGGGGCCTTAACAGATATCTTTGCATCATCCTTGAGCACGGGTGAGGTCCCGGAGGACTGGAGAATTGCTAATGTTGGCCCCTTGTTTAAAAAGGGTAGCAAGGATAATCCAGGTAATTATAGACCGGTGAGCCTGACGTCAGTGGTGGGGAAGCTGCTGGAGAAGATACTGAGGGATAGGATCTATTTACATTTGGAAGAAAATGGGCTTATTAGTGATAGGCAGCATGGTTTTGTATACAGAAGGTCATTTCTTACCAACTTGATAGAATTCTTTGAGGAAGTGACAAAGTTGATAGATGAGGGAAGGGCTATGGATGTCATATACATGGACTTCAGTAAGGCATTTGATAAGGTTCCCTGTGGTAGGCTGATGGAGAAAGTGAAGTCGCATGGGGTCCAGGGTGTCCTAGCTAGATGGATAGAGAACTGGCTGGGCAACAGGAGACAGAGAGTTGTCGTAGAAGGGAGTTTCTCAAAATGGAGAACTGTTACCATTGGTGTTCAACAGGAATCTATGTTGGGACCACTGTTGTTTGTGATATACATAAATGATCTGGAGGAAGGTATACATGGTCTGATCAGCAAGTTTGCAGATGACACTAAGATTGGTGGAGTAGCAGATAGTGAAGGGGACTGTCGGAGAATGTAGCAGAATATAGATAGATTGGAGAGTTGGGCGGAGAAATGGCAGATGGGGTTCAATCCAGGCAAATGCAAGGTGATGCATTTTAGAAGATCCAATTCAAGAGCGAACTATACAGTAAATGGAAAAGCCCTGGGGAAAATTGATGCACAAAGAGATCTGGGTGTTCAGGTCCATTGTACCCTGAAGGTGGCAATGCAGGGCGATAGAGTCGTCAAGAAGGCATACAGCATGCTTTCATTCATTGGACGGGGCATTGAGTACAAGAGTTGGCAGGTCATGTTACAGTTGTATAGGACTTTGGTTCGACCACATTTGGAGTACTGTGTACAGTTCTGGTCGCCACATTACCAAAAGGATGTGGATGCTTTGGAGATGGTGCAGAGGAGGTTCACGAGGATGTTGCCTGGTATGGAGGGTGCTAGCTATGAAAAGAGGTTGAGTAGATTAGAATTATTTACATTAGAAAGACGGAGGTTGAGGGGGGACCTGATTGAGGTCTACAAGATCATGAGAGGTATAGACAGGGTGGATAGCAAGAAGCTTTTTCCCAGAGTGGGAGACTCAATTACTAGGGGTCACGATTTCAAGGTGAGAGGGGAAAAGTTTAAGGGAGATATGCGTGGAAAGTTCTTTACGCAGAGGGTGGTGGGTGCCTGGAACGCGTTGCCAGCAGAGGTGGTAGAGGCAGGCACGATAGCGTCATTTAAGATGTATCTAGACAGATACATGAATGAGCAGGGAGCAGAGGGATACAGATCCTTGGAAAATAGGCGACAGGTTTAGATAGAGGATCTGGATTGGCGCAGGCTTGGAGGGCCGAAGGGCCTGTTCCTGTGGTGTAATTTTCTTTGTTCTTTGTTCTTTATTTAGGTTAATAAAATCATGAGGGCATAGATAAGGTGAATCACAAGAGAAAAACTGTAGAAAGTTGCAACACAAAGGGACTTGGGGATAATTGTGCACGAAACACAGAAATCTAGCACACAGGTGTAGCAGGCAATGAGGAAGACTAATGGAATATTGTCCCTTATTTTAAGATAATTGGAATATAACAGTAAGAAACAAAAACAGAAGTTGCAGGAAAAGTTCAGCAGGTCTGGCAGCATCTGTGAAAAAAAAAATCAGAGTTAACGTTTTGGGTCCAGTAACCCTTCCTCAGAACTCCGTAGATGGGAAGACATTGGTTTCTATGCAGAAATTTGGGTGGGGGTGATGTGGGGGTGGTGGTGGTGGGTGGGGGGGGTAGTAAACGATAGGATAAAGGATACAGCCGAGAGAGAAGAGCAGTTGGATAGACAAAGGAGTTGATAATGATCTGGCTAGGTGGGTGAATAGTTGTTAATGGGGACTGTCAATGACTAACAATAGGCAGTGTGTAAGGGCTGGCTATGTGATAACAAGGCCTGGTGTGTGGGGTAGGGGGCTAGGACATGGGAGAGTTTAGGCCCTAAAATTATTGAACACGATATTGAGTCTGGGAAGGGTCACTGGATCCGAAACATTAACTCTCATTTTTTTCTTCACAGATGATGCCAGATCTGCTGAGCTTTTCCAGCAATTTCTGTTTTTGTTCCTGATTTACAGCATCTGCAGTTACATAGAACGTAGAACTGTACAGCACAGTACAGGCCCTTCGGCCCACGATGTTGTGCCGAACTTTTACTCTAAACCTAAGGTCAATCTAACCTCCACCCCTACCTTATACTATCATCCATATGCCTATCTAATAGCCGCTTAAATGCCCCTAATGAGGCCGACTCCACTACCCTTTCCGGCAATGCATTCCATGCCCCAACCATTCTCTGAGTAAAGAACCTACCTCTGACGTCTCCTCTATATCTACCTCCACTCACTTTAAAACTATGCCCCCTAGTAATAGTTACCTTCACCAAAGGAAAAAGTCTTTGTTCTTTTGGTTTTTATCAGAGAAAGGAAGTCTTATTGCAACTGTACATGGTGCTGGTGAGACCACATCTGGAGTAATGTGAACAGTTTGGTCTGCTTATTTAAGCAAAGGTATTATTTCATTGAAGACACTTCATAAAAGGTCCTAGAGGGATTATTCCCAATATGGAGGAATTGTCTGATGACCGAAGGCTAAGCAGGTTGGGATTCTACTCACTTGGGTAGAATGAGAGATAATCTCATTGAAAGATGTAGGATTCTTAAGGAGTTTGACAGGGGAAATGCTGAGAGAATGTTTCCCCTCATAGAAGAATCTAGAACCAGAGGGCATCATCTCAAAATAAAGGGGTGCCAATTTAAGACTTGAAATGAAGAAGATTAAGAGTCTTTTGAACATCTTGCCACAAAGACATATGGGGGCAAATGTGTATATTTGAGGTTGCAATAGATTCTTGTTCTTGATAGGAGAATCAAGGATTACAGGAAAAATGCAGGAAAATGGAAGTGAATAATGTTGGACCAGACAATGAAGCTATTGAATGGAAGGGCAAGCATGAGAGGCCGAATAGCCTACTCCTGTTCCTATTTCTTATGGCCTTCCAGTCTGCTAGTCTGAACCAGAGCAAATAAATATGCAGAAAGTGGTTGCAATTGGAAAAGTTACAGCCCAGAGTCTTTAAGCTGAAGGCTGAGCTGCAGACATTAAAACATATCAGGGAAGGGGACGGTTATCTGGACACTGTGTTGCAGAAGGTGTTCATAGCTCTTCAGATAGGACATTAAATTTGACCAGTGGTCAGAACAGGAGGATGTGATTGAATGCAACTGCTTTGTTCTCAGCATCCCATATATTTTGCTAGCAACACTTTCTCAATACAACTTATAACCTTCAAACATGTAAGCACATGTCCTCCCCAATCCTTCCTTCTTGCACAGACAGATACAGGGATCCAGAAGACAGGAGGAAACTCAGCTTTTTCAGTTGTCCAACATATTCAAGATTCTTGCAGCCTCTATGGACAAAAGCAAGGTCCACAAGGTGGAAGTGTGTGCTGTCTGTGGTCCCATGGTACAGGAAGTCATTAAAGTTGGACGAGAGAGTTAATAGGAATATAGTGGCAGAGGGAGCTAATACAGTAAGGGGAATAGATACAATATAGACATATGAACTTGTAGCAGGAGTAGGCCACTCAGCCCCTCAATCCTACTCTGCCATTCAATAAGATCATGACTGATCTGATTACTCCACCATAAGACCATAAGACATAGGAGAAGAATTAGGCCATTCAGTCCATTGTGTCTGCTCTGTCATTCAATCATGGCTGATCTGTTTTTCAACTCCATTCCCCTGCCTTTGCCCCATCACCCTTGATCCCCTCTCTACTCAAGGAACTATCTATCTCAATGACTTGGCCTCCACAGCCCTTGAGGCAATGAGTTCCACAGAGTCACCACTCTCTGGCTGAAGAAATTCCTCCTCATCTCAGTTCTAAAGGGTCATCTCTTTGCTTGAATGTGTACCCTCAAGTCCCAAACTGTCCTACTAGTGGAAACATCTTCTCCATATCCACTATATCCAGGGCCTTTCAATATCCTGTAAGTTTCAATCAATTCTCCCCTCCTCCTTCTAAACTCCACTGAGTACAGACCCAGAGCCCTCAACCTTTCCTCATATGACAAGCCCTTCAACCCCAGGATCATTCTCCTCCGGAACCCCTCCAATTCCAGCGCATCCTTCCTTTGATACAGGGCCCGAAAATGCTCACAATATTCTGAATGCAATCTGACCAAAGCCTTATACAGCTTCTGCAGTATATCTCTGCACTTGTTTTCTAGCCCTCTTGAAATGAATGCCAACATCACATTTGCCTTCCTAACTGCCAACTGAACCTGCATGGTAACCTCAAGAGAATCCTTAACAAGGAATCCCAAGTCCCTTTGTACTTTTGCTTCATTTAGAAAATGGTCTACGCCACTACTCTTCCTACCAAAATGTGTGACCTCTCACTTGGCTACGTTGTATTCCATCTACACTTCTTTGCCCACTCTCCAACCTATCTGACACCTTCTGCAGCATCCCTGCTTCCTCAGCACTACCCAAGCCTTCACCTATCTTTGTGTCATCTGCAATCTTAACAATGCCCTCCGTTCCTTTGTCCAAATCATTACTGATCCCTGGGAATCTCCACTAGTCACTGCTATCATCCTGAAAAAGATCCTTTTATCCCTACTCTCTGCCTTTTGCAAGTCAGCCAATCCTCTATTCCAGTACCTTACCAAAATTTTCAACCGCTCTTTATCCAGAAGCCTGAGAATGTGCTTCAGTGCAAGTTCAACTCCTCTCTCCCTGAAAGATATCATGATCTTCCCAGAGCTCCAGAATCTAAGGCATTTCAGGGACTTGCTATAATCATAGCAGTAGGCACAACTCAACCCTGGCATTCTGCCACTGCATAGCTAACTGGCAGGCAGCTCCTTAGGGCACAGATACCTGTCCCTGAGGGCTGGAAGTTCTACTCTTAATGAATTAAGGTCTCCCAGCTGGTCAGCATGGTGTTGTCAAACTTCTCAGCAACACCAGCCCTCACTCCATAAAATTCACCACATAAATTCATTTGTGGAACAGAAGGAGGCAGTTTGGTCCATCAAGTCCATGGTGGCTGTTTGCTGAACATTCCAGTCATCCCAGTATTTCCCCACTCCATCCTTCAAATATCATTCAGTTTGCTTCTGTTTCCACCATGATGTGGCTAACAGCTTCCAAGTCATTGCCACTCAGTGCATAAAAAAAGTTCATTTTCATATTCCTCCTGTGCCTCTTGTCTCCTTAGTTGATGTACCATCAGTGAATAGAAGCTGGTTTATTTTATCCCCTTTATACAAGCCTGTCATAATCTTGTATGTTTGCAGCTTAGTGTGATATCTTATTTGATAATATGTCTACAAAGCACATTGGCAAGTTTTATAATAAAGGCACCATATATACATTAATGACCTGTATCATAGTGTGCAGTAGATAGTTTCCAAGTTTGCAGATGATGCTAAACTTGGAAGAATTGTAAACAATGAGGAGGATAGTGTGGAACTCCAAAAGGATGTTGACAATTTGGTGGAGTGGGTAGTTGGTGGTTTGAGAGGTTCAATGCAGAGAAGTGTGAGATGATGCAATCTGATCAGACGAATATTGAAAGACAATATAAAGAGGGTTCAGTTTTAAAGGGCAGGTGCAGGAGCCAAGGGACCTTGGCCTACACAGATCATTGAAGATGGTAGGACAGATGGAGAGAGCAGTTAATAAAGTATACAGTGTCCTCAACTTTATTAACAGGAGTATACAGTACATGAGCAAGGAAGTAATGCTGAATTTGTACAGAACGCTTGTTAGACCTCAGCTGGAGTATTGTGTACAGTGTGGGAGGTCACATTATACGAAAGGTGTGAATTCAATGGAGGAAGTGCAGAAATAGTTCATAAGAATGGTTCTAGGGATTGGAAACCTCAGTTGTAAGAATAAAGAAGTTGGGACTGTACTCCTTAGAGAGAAGAAGGCTAAAAGAAGACCTGATAGAGGCTGGATAGAGTAGACAGGGAGAAGCTATTTCTGCTCATAAAGGAACAAGAATGGGAGGGCTTAGATTTAACGTGATGTGCAAAAGAAGCACAAGTGATGTGAGAAAAAACTTTTGTACACAGTGAGTTATTAGGGTATGGAATATATTGCCTGGAAGTGTGGTGGATTCGGGTTCAATTGAAACATTCAGTAGGGCTTTGGCTGATTATGTAGATAGAAATTGGATACAAGGGTATGGAGAAAAGCCGGAGATTGGCACTAGGCAATGATGCTCATTTGAAGAATTGGTGCAGGTACAATGGGTCAAATGGTCTCCTGCGTACTGTAACAACTCTGTGATTCTGTGGTATAAATGCACATATCTACCTGTTATTAAATTTCAACTCTCATGTATCTGCTCATTTAAAATAGCCTGTCTTTGTTATTCTGACTGTTATGGTCTTTGTTATTTATTGAATTTCCAAGTTTCATTCCTTGTGCAGACTTTTAAATTATGCCCTGTATTCCCAGGTCCAAGTCCTTTTTATATATTACAAAAAGAGCAATGGCCCTAATATTGACTCGAGAGGAAAGACTAAATACTTCTCATCAGTTTCAAAAGCAACTGCTACTCTTCATCATTTTATGTCCTGTTGCTAATTTTATGTCCACATTGCCATTTCCCTTCTAATTCCATGGCTTTCAAGTTTGCCTAGAAGTCTATCATGAGATCTCTATCAAACCCTTTTTCAAAATTCTTATATGTAGTTAGTATCAACATAAACCCTATCTGATACTTCATAATATAATTTAATAAAGTTGGTCACACTCACTTTGCCTTTATCACAAAGCCATGTTGGCTTTCATTGGTTGAATTTTCCCAAAGTGACTATTATTGTTTCTAACAGTGTGAAACAGGCTGGTAGGCTAGAGGAGGTCAATGTTAGTAAGGAAGATGTACTAGGAATTTTGAAGAACTTGAAGATAGATAAGTCCCCCGGGCCTGATGGGATTTATCCAAGGATTCTATGGGAAGCGAGGGAAGAGATCGCAGGGCCTTTGGCAATGATCTTTTCGTCCTTACTGTCCATGGGTATAGTGCCAGAAGATTGGAGAGAGGCAAACGTCATTCCCTTGTTCAAAAAATGGGGAATAAAGATAACCCTGGAATTTACAGGCCAGTTAGTCTTACATCAGTGGTGGGCAAATTATTGGAAAGGGCTCTGAGAGATAGGATTTATGATCACTTGGAAAGGCACAGTTTGATTTGTGATAGTCAGCATGGATTTGTGAGGGGTGGATCATGCCTCACAAACCTAATTGAATTCTTTGAAGAGGTGACCAAACACATGGATGAAGGTAGAGCAGTGGATGTGGTATACATGGATTTAACTAAGGCATTTGATAAGGTTCCCCATGGTAGGCTCATGCAGAACGTAAGGAGGCATGGGACAGGGAAAATGTGGCAGATTGGATTCAGAATTGGCTGACTCTTAGAAGACAAAGGGTGGTAGTGGACGGAAAATATGCAATATGGTACTCAGTTACAAGTGGTTTAACACAAGGATCTGCTTTGGGTCCTCTTCTATTATTTGTGATTTTTGTAGATGATTCAAATGTAGCAGTGGAAGGGTGGATTAGCAAGTTCGCGGACAATACGAAAGTGGGTCACGTTGTGGATAGTGTGGAGGGTGTTCTAGGTTACAAGGGGACATCGATGGGATGCAGAGCTGGGCTAAGAAGTGGCAGATGGAGTTTAACCCTGAAAAGTGTGAGGTGATTCATTTTAGAAGGACAAACTTGAAAGCAGAATACAGGGTTAACAGAAAGATTCCTGGCAGTGTGGAGGAGCAGAGGGATCTTGGGGTTCATGTCCACAGTTCCCTGAAAGCTGCCACCCAGGTGGATAGAGTTGTTAAGAAGGCATATGGTGTGTTAGCTTTCATGAATAGAGGGATTGAGTTCAAGAGCCGTGAAGTTATGCTCCAGCTTTACAAAAGCCTGGTTCGGCCACATCTGGAGTTTTGTGTCCAGTTCTGGTCACCTCATTACAGGAAAGATGTGGAAGCATTGGAAATGGTGCAGAGGAGATTTACCAGGATGTTGCCTGGAATGGAGGGAAGGTCTTACGAGGAAAGGTTGAGAGAACTAGGGCTTTTCTCTTTAGAACAACGAAGGATGAGAGGTGACTTGATAGAGGTGTACAAAATGATCAGAGGTGTAGATACAGTGGACAGCCAAAGACTTTTTCCTAGAGTGGAGGTAGCTATTACGAGGGGGCATAGTATTAAAGTGAGTGGAGATAGATATAGGGGAGATGTCAGAGGTAGGTTCTTTTCTCAGAGAGTGTTAGGGGCGTGGAATGCATTGCCGGAGAGGGTAGTGGAGTCGGCCTCATTAGGGGCATTTAAGCGGCAATTAGATGGGCATATGGATGATAGTATAAGGTAGGGGTGGAGGTTAGATAGACCTTAGGTTTAGAGTAAAAGTTCGGCACAACATCGTGGGCCGAAGGGCCTGTACTGTGCTGTACTGTTCTATGTTCTATGTACTATTTAAACGGATAAAGACTGCAGAACATTGAAGTACTGAGGAATCTGTGTGTTCTTGAACACGAATCACAAAACGTTAGTATTTGTACGTGTATAGTAGTAAGTGATGAGGAAGCCAAATAGACTATTGTGTATTGCAAAAAGAATAGAATATAAAAGCAGAGAAACTTTACTGCATTTGTACAATGCCTTGGTTAGACCACATCTGGAATACTGTGCACCATTTTTGTCTCTTTATTTGGCAAATGATATAACTTTGTGAGAAGTTCGGAGACAGTTCATGTGACTCATTCTTAGGATGAAAGATATACATTATGAAGAAAGATTCATAAGTTGAGGTTTAGCAGAATCAGGGTGTTACATATGCAATCCTGAGATGATTTGACAAGGTGAATTCTGAGAGGATGTTTTACCTTCTGGGATAGACTATGTTGGGAGATACAGTTTAAGAATAACACATCTAACATTGTGGATGGAGATAAAATTTTGTTTATCAAAGGGTTCTTAGTCTGTGGAATTTTCTTCCCTAGAACTTACAGAAGTGAATTTACTGAAGACCAAGTTCGACGGATCTTGATAAACTAGGATTTGAAAGGGTAATGAGGTATAGACAGGATTATGGAGTTGAGATCGCAACCAGATCTGTTATGGTCTTATTCAATTATAGAGCAGGCTGAAAGAGTAGAATAGCCTGTTCCTATTCCTAAATCCTATGTTCTTCATCAGTGATGCCCATATCTCAGGAACAAAAACAGAAGTTGCTGGAAAAGCTCAGCAGGTCTGGCGGCATCTCAAGAAAAGATCAGAGTTAACATTTCGGGTCCGACAACCATTCCTCAGAACAGTTCGCCAGACCCGAAATGTTAACTCTGATTTTTCTTCACAGATGCTGCCAGACCTGCTGAGCTTTTCCAGCAACTTCTGTTTTTGTTCCTGATCTACAATATCTGTAGTTCTTTTGGTTTTTACCCCATATCTCAATGATTTATTTTCTGAAAAGTGCCCGCTAATCTGTGAGTTATGCATGTTTAGTTCTGGTATTTACTATATTCTGCATATTCACGCTTACTTTAAATGCTGAGAAACTGACTGTAATTTTCTTTTGACTGTTACAGCCAGAGAGATCATGGGAAATTGACCTGAAACAAATGGAAGCATTGATTGATGATAAAACTGCCTGCATCATTGTGAACAATCCCTCCAACCCCTGTGGCTCTGTGTTCAGTAAATCCCATCTCCAAAAGATTCTCGCTGGTCAGTGTTACAGTAATGAAATCAATTTACTAAAACCAGTGACTATGTATAAAACACAGATATGTAACTGGGGAAGTCTTTGGAGAGCTGATGGTCAAGGGATTCTGATTGACGGAAATCTGATCTGAATGATGGGCAGTATATATCTAGTACAGGCAAGGTTTCATTTTTTTCATCTCACAAGTTGCTGAATGGCACAAGGTGCACAGTGACAAATTTGCATACTGCATAATCTCAAGGCTATCCTAAAGTAGTCTTTGGAGGATGCAAAACCAGTTTTCGGTCTATTTATTTATTTATTTATATTCATTCACAGGATGAGGTTGTCACTAGCTAGGTCAGCATTTATTTGCCCATCCCTAATTGTCCAGAGGGCAGTTAAGAGTCAACCACATTGCTGTGGATCTGGAGTCACATATAGGCCAGACCAGGTAAGGATGGCAGTTTCCTTCCCTAAAGGAAATTTGTGAACCAGATGATTTTTTCCTGACAATTGACAATGGGTTCATGATCATCATTAGACTCTTAATTCCAGATAGTTATTGAATTCAAATTCAAATCTGCCATGGCAGGATTCAAACCCAGATCCCCAGAACATTACCTGGGGCTCTGGATTAACAGTCCAGCGATAATGCCACTAGGCCATTGCCTCCCCATGTTTGTTGGATATGAGCATTGCTGGCTAGGTCAGCATTCATTTTCTAATCATCCTGGAGAAGGTGACGGTGAGCTGCCTTACTGAACTACCACAGTCCTTGTGCTGTAGGTAGGCTGACAATGTTTTTAAGGAGGGAATTCCAGGATTTTGTCCCAGCAACAGTGAAGGAACAGCGGTGTATTTCCAAGTCAGGATGGTGAGTGATCTGGAGAGGAACTTGCAGGTAGTGGTATCCCATGTATCTGCTATCCGTTGTCCTTCAAAATAGTAGTGGTCATGTTTTGGAAGGTCTAAGGAGCCTTAGTGAATTTTTGCAATACACACTGCTCCTACAATGGAAAGGGAATGGCAACATTTAAAGAGTCCATGGAGGAACTGAAAAAAAATTGTTTGTTCTTGTGTGGCACAAAAATAAAATGGGAAAGGTGGTCCAAACATGGCTAACAAAGGAAATTAAGGACAATTTTAGATCCAAGGAAGGGCATTCAAATTGGCCAAAAAGAGCAGCAGACCTAAGGAAAGGGGAACAACTTAGATTTCAGCAAAGAAAGACAAAGGGATTGATTAAGGGGAGACCTGAAGGAAATGAGTACTTGTAGAGAAATGGTGTTAGGGAATTTGATGTTGTTAAAGACCGACAAGGTCTAATAATCTACATCCCAGAGTATTTAAGGAAATGGCCCTAGAAATTTTGGATGCATTGATGGTCATCTTGCAAAATTCTTTAGACTCTAGAACAGTTCCTATGGATTGGAGGGTAGCTAATGTAACCTCACTATTTTAAAAAGGGAGTGAGAGAGAAAATGGCGAGTAATAGGCTAGTCAGCCTGACATTGGTAGTAGGGAAAATGCTAGAGTCCATTATAAAAGATTTATTAGCAGATCAATAAGAATACAGTAACAGAGTCAGCATGGATTTGCGAAAAGGAAATTTTGCTTAACAAATCTATTGGAATTTTTCAAAGGTGTTATGTGTAGAGTTGAAAATTGAGAATGTGGTTTATTTGCACTTTCAGGAGGCATTTGATAAGGTCCCACATAAGAGATTAGCATGCAAAGCACTTGTGGTTGGAGTTAGTGTACTGACATGGAGAGAGGACCGGCTGCCAGACAGGAAACATAGAATAGGAATAAATAGGTCATTTTCTAAGTGGCAGCCAGTGACCAGTGAGATACCTCAGGGATCGATATTTGGACCCCAACTATTTATAATGCATATTAATGATGTAGATGGGGGAATTAAATGTAATTTCTCCAAATTTGCAGTTGACACAAAGCTGGCTGGGAATGTAACAGTGAGGAGAAAGCAGAGACTTCAGATGGACTGAACAAATTGTGTGAGTGGGTAACTGTATGGCAGATGCTGTATAATGTAGATAAATGTGAGGTTATCTACTTTGGTACCAAAAACTGGAATGCAGATTGTTGTCTCAACAGTGATTAGTTGGAAAAGGGGAAAGTGCATCAAGATCTGGGTGCCCTTGTACACCAATCACTGAAAGTAAGCGTTTGGGTGCAGCAGGCAGTGACGGAGGGAAATGGTATGTTTCATAATGAGACGATTCAAGTCCAGGAGCAGAAATGTCTTGCTGGAATTGTAAGGGCCTTGGTGAGACAATACCTGGATTATTATGCGCATTTTTAATCTCCTTATATGAGGAAAAATGTTCTGGCCATGGAGGGAGTGCATGGTTTACTAGACTGATTCCTGGGATCGCAGGACTGGTGTATGAAGAGAGACTGGAGCAGTTAAGACAATATTCACTGGAGTTTAAAAGAATGAGCAGGTATCTCATGGAAACATCGAAAATTCAAACAGGGCTAGACAGGGTAAATGGAGGAAGGATGTTTCCGATGACCACGGAGTCTGGAATCAGGAGTCACAGTCTAATGCTATGGGATAGGTTACTGAGATGAGAAGAAATGTAATCACTCAGAGAATGGTGAGCCCGTGGAATTCTCTGCCACAGAAAACTGTTGAGGCCAAAATATTGAATGTTTTTAAGAAGGAGATGGATATATTTCTTACGGCTGAAAAGATAAAAGGGTAAGGGGAGAAAGTGGGTACTGAGTAGATTGATTAGCCAAGATCATACTAAGTTGCGGAGCAGGCTTGGAGGACCAAATGGCCAGTTCTTGTTCCTATTTTCTATGTTTCTATGTAATGAAAAATTTAATAAGTAATTCACTTTGAAAAACATTTACTGTTGAAGTGTAAATTTTCCCAATTAATTGCAGCATTTGATGCTCATGTTTATTCCTTTTTCAGTTGCAGCAAGAAACTACCTTCCAATCCTGGCCGATGAAATCTATGGAGATATGGTGAGAAAAGATTGCACTTTGTATATCCAATGGATACTATGCACACATCCTCTTATTAAAATTTGTGTGTACAGCTGTAGAAATGAGTTCGTATCAGATCCAAATTTTCATACACTGCCATTGATACAGCCACACACACCCCTTGAGTTGTTCACAATGACACACATCCGATAATTGGGTTTATCAGTTGCATTGTTAAATACACTGAACTATGAGTGGTAATAGGCCTTTTGAGTTTAATACGTAGCAATGGGCCTGGCATATACACAACTCAAAGTATGGTTTCTGTATTCCCCTTCCCTCATAGTCTGCCCTTGGTACATTGCTGGCAGATTGTTGTAGTCTAGTTTTGAGGTTGATCTAAAACCAATTCCAGCATGATATAGTCATAATTCACATTTAATGAAAAGTTTTTTATGAACTGAATTTGAGTATTTTCTGTTAGGATGGTCTCTAACCTGCAATTTGTGTATTCTCTAGGTCTTCCCTGAGTGCAAGTTCATTGCCCTTAGCTCGTTGAGCAACAATGTCCCAATCCTGTCCTGTGGTGGTCTAGCCAAACGATGGCTTGTACCTGGCTGGCGAATGGGCTGGATTCTCATACACGACCGAAGCAATATCTTTAACAGAGAGGTGAGTTTAATGATGAAACTGACCAATCAGTAGGTCTGTGCATGGCAGGCACGAACCAGTGTAGAGTTTGCCCTGATTCCCATTGACGCTATTTTTGCTAGGGCCCTTTGGTCAAATGTTAACTCGATATCAAGGGCAATCACTTTTACCATATCTCTGGAATTCAATTCATTTATCCATGTTTGAACCAAGACTTTAATGAGATCAGGACCTGAGTGGCCCTGGCAGAACCCAAAACTGGCCATCTCTGAGCAAGCTTTTGCTGAGAAATAAAGAGGAGGTGATGCTCCAGTGGTATTACCACTGGACGATTAATCCAGTAACTCAGCTAATATTCAGAGGACGCGGATTTAAATTCTCCTATGGTAGATGGTGGAATTTGGAATTCAATAAGTGTCTGGAATTAAGAATCCAATGATGATTATGAAACCACTGACAATTGTCAGAAAAACCCATCTCGTTTACTAATCAGTGTGACACTCTCCCAGTGTTGGCACTGGTTCCCAGATGTTAGTGTGGAGGACTTTGCAGGATCGACAGGGCTGTTTCTGCCGTTGTCTTTACCATTGTCTCGGTCAATGACAGGTGGTTGACCACTTTAATATCTTTGTTGCATCAATTGCTACGAAGTCTCAATAAATGAATGAAACTGAATCATAAGACCACAACACCATTAGATTTAGGAGCAGAATGAGGCAATTCAGCCCATTAAGTCTGTACCACCATTCGATTATGGCTGATATGTTTCTCAACCCCATTCTCCTGCTTGCTGCCTGTAACCCTTAATCCCCTTACTAATCAAGAAAGTACCTATCTCTCTCTTAAATACACTCAATGACTTAGCCTCCACAGCCCTCTGTCACAATGAGTTCCACAGATTGACCACCTCTGGCTGAAGAAATTCCACCTCATCCCATTTCTAAAGGGCCACCCCTTCACCCTAAGATTTTACCCTCAAGTCGTCATCTCTCCTACTAGTGGAAACATCTTCTCTAGTGCTGGAAGATTGGAAAGAGGCAAACGTCATTCCCTTGTTCAAAAAAGGGAACAGGGATAACCCCGGAAATTACAGGCCAGTTAGTCTTACGTCAGTGGTGGGCAAATTATTGGAAAGGGTTCTGAGAGATAGGATTTATGATCACTTGGAAAGGCACAGTTTGATTCGTGATAGTCAGCATGGATTTGTGAGGGGTAGATCATGCCTCACAAACCTTATTGAATTCTTTGAAGAGGTGACCAAACACATGGATGAAGGTAGAGCAGTGGATGTGGTATACATGGATTTAAGTAAGGCGTTTGATAAGGTTCCCCATGGTAGGCTCATGCAGAAGGTAAGGAGGAATGGGATAGGGGGAAATGTGGCAGATTGGATTCAGAATTAGCTGACCCTGAGAAGACAAAGGTAGTGGACGGAAAATATTCAACATGGTGCTCAGTTACGAGTGGTGTACCACAAGGATCTGTTCTGGGTCCTCTTCTATTTGTGATTTTTGTAAATGATTTGGAAGTAGGAGTGGAAGGGTGGATTAGCAAGTTTGCGGACGATGCGAAGGTTGGTCACGTTGTGGACAGTGCGGAGGGCTGTTCTAGGTTACAAAGGGACATTGATAGAATGCAGAGCTGGGCTGAGAAGTGGCAGATGGAGTTTAACCCTGAAAAATGTGAAGTAATTCATTTTGGAAGGACAAACTTGAAAGCAGAATACAGAGTTAACGGAAAGATTCTTGGCAGTGTGGAGGAGCAGAGGGATCTTGGGGTTCATGTTCACAGTTCCCTGAGAGCTACCACCCAGGTGGATAGAGTTGTTAAGAAGGCGTATGGTGTGTTAGCTTTCATGAATAGAGGGATTGAGTTCAAGAGCCATGAAGTTATGCTCCAGCTATACAAAAGCCTGTTTCAGCCACATCTGGAGTATTGTGTCCAGTTCTGGTCGCCTCATTACAGGAAAGATGTGGAGGCGTTGGAAAAGGTGCAGAGGAGATTTACCAGAATGTTGCCTGGAATGGAGGGAAGATCTTACGAGGAAAGGTTGAGAGAGGTATGGGCTTTTTTCTTTAGAACGACGAAGGATGAGAGGTGACTTGATAGAGGTGTACAAAATGATCAGAGGTATAGATAGAGTGGACAGCCAGAGACTTTTTCCTAGGGTGGAGGTAGCTTTTACGAGGGGACATAGTTTTAAAGTGAAAGGAGGTAGATATCGGGGAGAAGTCACAGGTAGGTTCTTTACTCAGAGAGTGTTAGGGGCATGGAATGCATTGCCGGAGAGGGTAGTGGAGTCGGCCTCATTAGGAGCATTTAAGCAGCTATTAGATAGGCATATGGATGATAGTGTAAGGTAGGGGTGGAGGTTAGATAGACCTTAGGTTTAGGGTAAAATTTCAGCACAACATTGTGGGCCGAAGGGCCTGTACTGTGCTGTACTGTTCTACATTCTATGTTCTATGTTCTATGTACTTCATGCAGGCCTCTCAGTATGCTCTAAGGTGCAATTAGATTTTCCCCTCATCCTTCTCAACATTGAGTACAGACCAGAGTCCTCAACCACTCCTTGTATGACAAGCCTCTCACTCAGAATCATTCTAGTAAATAAAGCACATCCCTCATTATATACAGGGCCCGAAACTACCACAGTATTCCAAATGTCATCCGACCAGAGCCTTACACATCCTCAGCAGTACATTTCTACTCTGTTTTTTTTTGCCCACGGACCAGAAGCTGTTGGGATCCCACGACTCGGTGTCACCAAGGGTCACTATGTGTGTGGAAAGGAGTTGGTTGTATGAGGCAATGTTTTTTGGATTTTTGAGTGCTTTAAAATTAAATTTCTTGTGACACTGCTTCTGTTCCCGCGGAGGTGGGGAGGTTATATAAGCACCAGGCAGAGGGTTTATATAAGCACTAGGTTGGGTAGGCGGAGCCTTATATAAGCACTGGGCTGGGGGGTGTGGTTATATAAGCGCCGGGTGGGTGGGGGGGGGGTTATATAAGCACTGGGCTGGGTGGGCGGAGTTTATATAAGCACTGGGCTGAGTGGGGGGGTATATAAGCACCGGGCGAGGGAGGGGTGTTATATAAGCACTTGGCTGGGTGGGGGGTGGGTTATATAAGCACTGGGCAGGGGGGAGTTTATATAAGCACCGGGCGGGGGGTGAAGGAGTGTTGCAAGCTCACACTGCAGGAGCTCAGGTAGATATACAGCCCATAAACTGCCACCTGCACTCCTGTACTGAATATACTTCGTGCATTCACACACAGAGTGTAAACCTCATTTAGACTACACATACTTTCCTTTCTGCAAATCTATTTATTAAGTTGCCCAATTCTAATGCTTTCTGTCTCCTCCAGTGTTTTGAGAACCCTGGTATTACACAGTAAAGTGCTCTCTTGGATTCCATGCCAAGTTAGACTAAAGCTCTCCCAGCAGCACCAGTAAAACACCCCACCAGGAATTCAGTCCCAGCTTTGTTCAGGTGTAACCCAACTGGCCTGCATCACCCCCCAGAGCCAGTCCCAATGTCCCAGGAATCTAAAGCCCTCTCTCCTGCACTATCTTTTGAGCCACTCATTTATTTGCCTTATCCTGCTATTTCTATACTCACTTGCACATGGCACTTGGAGTAATATGGAGATGATTATATTTGACATCCTGATTGCTAATTTATGATCAATTTCACTAAATTCTGAGTGTGCAACCATACCATCTTTCATGTTTCAAAATTTCCCATCTTGGAGACACAGCCTCAAACAATAACTGTTCATAAAGGAACACTTCTTTCTTCCCCTTCTCTGAACTCCCCACTCAGCACACTTAACTTACATAATAAATCTCACATAAAACACTCCATCCCCCTAATGCACTGAATCCACACTGAATCAAATTCCCCAAGTAGTCATTCTTTCTCAACTCTGTCCAGTGCAGTTTGGCTGTGCACCCATTACTGACCTCCAGAAGTACTTATAAATTACAACAAAGAAACAGAGCACGCGACCCAACCAGTCCATTATGGTATTTCTATTCACATTTATCCATTCTGATTTTACCATAAGATTTATTCATAGAACAAAGAGAACAGAAACCTTACCATTCAAAGAGACACAGCAATTTGGCCAATGCAATGTGTAATTAACTTTTTACGAATAGTCATTTTGTTGGGCAGAGCTTAATTATTGCTGAGAAAGGCCACATTTTGTCAAAGCACTCATCAGAACAATTTACATGAATACCAATTCAAGGGGAAAACCAACATTTATATTATATGAGAGGGCAATGCTTATTGGTTGTTAAGTGGTCTCTGATTGGTAGACAAATTGCTATGTAGAATGCATCTGTTAATGATAACTGACAGTTAACAACCACACTTTTTTTAAATTTTAAACCAGGATGATTGACTCTGATTTGTCAAAGCATTGCCTTGAGCTTTGATAAAATGTGTCTTTTTTTCTCATTAAAATCAAACTAATTATTTAGCCAGTGTTGTGACTAAATGTAAGGTAAAGTATATAAGATGCAAACTAAACCAGTAATTTGTTCCAACAGATTCGTGCTGGCTTAGTCTCTTTGAGTCAAAGAATTCTTGGCCCTTGCACAATTGTACAAGGAGCACTGGAAAATATCCTGAACAAAACACCTGCAGAATTTTATGATGGAACCATTAGCTTCCTGAAGGTAATGATGTGCTAATTGTCATACCCAAAGTTTGAGTGGCCTCTGACCCGCACAGAAATTGGGCATGGAATCCATTGAGTCAGTGCTGGCTCTCTGTCAAGCATGTGGGTATCGCTGACTGGCCAGCATTTATTGCACACCCCAAGTTGCCCTTGAGAAGTTGGCAGTGAGCTGCCTTCTTGAATTACTGCAATCCACTAGCTGTAGGTGGACCTACAATGCTGTTAGGGAGAGAATTCCAGGATTTTGGCCCAGCGGCAGTGACGGAATGGCAATATATTTCCAAATCAGAATGGTGAGTGGCTTGGAGGGGAACTTGAAGGTGATATTGTTCCCATATATCTGCTGCCCTTGTCCTTCTAGATGGAAGTGGTTGTGGGTTTGGAAGGTGCTGTCTGAGGATTTTTGGTGAATTTCTGCAGTGCATCTTGTAGATAGTACACACTGCTGCTACCGAGCATTGGTGGTAGAGGGAGGGGATGCTTGTGGATGTGGTGCCAATCAAGTGGGTTGCTTTGTCCTGGATGGTATCAAGCTTCTTGAGATGTTATTAGGGCTGCACCCATCCAGGCAAGTGGGGAGTAGTCCATCACACTCCTGACTTGTGCCTTGTAGATGGTGGACAGGCTTTGGGGAGTCAGGAGGTGAGTTACTCGTTGCAGTATTCCTAGCCTCTGAACATACAAACATCAGAGCCAGGAGCAAGAGTAGGCCATCTGGCCCCTCGGGCCTGCTCCGCCATTCAACAAGATCATGGCTGATCTTTTCATGGCCTCAATTCCACTTCCCACCTCTCGCCATAACTCTTAATTCCTTTCACTATCCAAAAAATTATCTATCATAGCTTCAAAAACATCCAGTGAGGAAGCCTCAACTACTTCACTGGACAGGGAATTTCACAGATTCACAACCCTTTGGGTAAAGAAGTTCCTCCTCAATTCAGTCCTAAATCTGCACCACCCCCAATTTTGAGGCTATGCCCTCTTGTTCTAGTTTCACTGGCCAGTAGGAACATCCTCCCTGCTTCTATCTTTTCTATTCCTTTCATACTTTATATGTTTCTATAAGATCCCCCTCATTCTTCTAAATTCCAATGAATATAATCCCAGTCTATTCAGTCTCTCCTCATAAACCAACGCTCTCTGGAATCAACCTAGTGAACATCCTCTGCACCCCCTCCAGTGCCAGTACATCCTTTCTCAAGTAAGGAAACCAAAACTGCACGCAGTACTCCAGGTGTGGCCTCACCAGCACCCTATACAGCTGCAACATAACTACCCTGCTTTTAAACTCAATCCCTCTAGCAATGAAGGAAAAAATTCCATTTGCCTTCTTAATTACCTGTGGTACCTGCAAACCAACCTTCTGCGATTCATGCACAAGGACACCCAGGTCCCTCTGCACAGCAACATGCTGTCATTTTTTACTGTTCATATAACAGTCCCTTTTAATGTTATTCCGACCAAAATGGATGACTTCACATTTATCTGCAAGGAGTTACAAAGATTCACAAACATCTGAGAGAAGAAATTCTTCCTCATCTCGGTCTTAAATTGGCACCTTTATTTCTGAGATGATGCTCTCTGGTCCTGGACTGTCTAGCAAGGGGAAACATCCTTTCAGCATTTACCCTGTCAAGCCCCTTAAGAATCCAATACGTTTCAATGAGATCACCTCTCATTTTTCTAAATTATAATAAGTAGTCCCAACCTGTTGATTGCACATAAGACAATCCTTCCATATCAGGAATCATTCTAGAGAATTTTCTTTGAATGGCCTTTAATGAGATTATGTCCCCAGTACTCCAGATTTGGTCTGACCAGTATCTTGTACAGTTAGGGTTAAACTTCTGTACTGTTATACTCCAACCCCCTTGAAATAAGGGCTAACATTCCATTCGCTTTCCTGATTACCTGCTGCATCTGTATGCCATCTTTCTGTGTTTTGTACATGAGTACTCCCATGTCACTTTGTGATGCAGCTTTCTGCAGTTTTTCTCCACTTAAATAATACCATTCTACTTTACAAAATTAACAACCTTGCATTTTCCCACATCATAATTCCATTTGCCAACTTTTTGTCCTGTTACTTAACATATCACTATCTCTCCGTAAACTGTTTGTATCTCTGTCACAACTTGCATTTCCACTTATTTTTATGTCATCTGAAAATCTGAATACAATACATTCATATGCTTATTTTATTTCTTTATTGTTAGCAGTATTTTGTTACAGTTTTCTATCCATGTCAGTATACTACTCCAAACATCATGGGCTCACAGTTTATATTTAACCTTTTGCGAGGTACCTTGTCAAACATGTCTTAGAAGTCCAAATCCAACACATCTATTGATTATCTTCTATCTACTCGATTTGAGACTTTCTCAAAAAGCTAATAAATTAGTCAGACACAATTTTCTTCTCATGTCTCAATTGAGGGAGGATCTGAGAGGAGTATTTCTTTCTTTATTCATTCATGGGATGAGGGCATCAGTGGCTACCCCATTCCTAATTGCCCAGAGGGCAGTTAAGAATCAACCACATTGTTGTGGGTCTGGAGACACAAGTAGGCCAGACCAGATAAGGATGGCAGTTTCCTTCCTTAAAGGACATTAGTGAACCAGATGGGTTTTTCAGACAATTGACAATGGATTCACGGTCCAGCAATAAAACCACTAGACCATCACCTCCCTCTAGATGATTGAGACTTTCTAAAAAAAACTTTCTAAAACTTATTGTAAAATGAGGAGGGGCCCAATTTAAAGCTTGGGACAAGAGAAATGAGGAAGTTGATGGCCCAGTGATATTATTGCTAGACTATTAATCCAGAAACTCAGCTATTGTTCTGGGGACCCAGGTTTGAATCCCACCACAGCAGATGGTGAAAATTGAATTCAATAAAAAGAATCTGAAATTAAGAATCTACTGATGACCATGAAATCATTGTCGATTGTTGGAAAACCCATCTGGTTCGGTCATGTCCTTCAGAGTAGGAAATCTGTCATCTTCGCCTGGTCTGGCCTACATGTGACTCCAGACCCACAGCATTGTGGTTGACTCTCAGTTGCCCTCTGAAATGGCCTCCCTAGCCATTCAGTTGTACCAACCACTACAAAGTCTCAGAAATGAAATCGATGGAACACTTGGCTTCAATCTAGGCAACGGAAAAGACAACGGCAGAAACAGCCTCGTCAACCCTTCAAAGTTCTCCTCACTAACATCTGGGGACAAGTGCCAAAATTGGGAGAGCTGTCTCACAGATTAGTCAAACCGCAGCCTGACACAGTCATAGTCACGGAATTATACCTTACAGATAATGTACCAGACACCACCATCATCACTGCTGGATATGTCCTGTCCCACTGACAGGACAGCCCCAGCAAAGGTGGCGGAACAGTGGTGTACAGTCGGAAGGGAGGTGCTCTGGGAGTCCTCAGCATTGACTCCAGACCCCATGAAGTCTTGAGCCTTGAGGTTAAACATGGGCAAGGAAACCACCTGTTGATTACCACATACCGTCCTCCCTCAGCTGATGAATCAGTACTCCTCCATGTTGAACAACACTTGGAGGAAGCACTGAGGATGACAAGGGCACAAAATGTACTCTGGGTGGGGGATTTCAATGTCCACCACCAAGAGTGGCTTGGCAGCAGTACTACTGATTGAGCTGCTCGTGTCCTAAAGGACATAGCTGTTCGACTGGGTCTGTGGCAGGTGGCGAGAGAACCAACAAGCGGGAAAAACATTTTTGACCTCATCCTTACTAATCTGCCAGCTGCAGTTGCATCTGTCCATGACAGTATCAGTAAGAGTGACCATTGCACAGTCCTTGTGGAGACAAAGGGCCATCAACAGCAGCAGAATTGTACGCCAGCACAACCTGTAATCTCATGCCCCGACATACCCCCCACTCAACCATTACCATCAAGCCAGGGGATCAACCCTGGTTCAATGAACAGTGCAGGAGGGCATGCCAGGAGCAGCACCAGGCATACCCGAAGATGAGGTATCAACCTGGTGAAGCCACCAAACAGGACTACTTGCACACCAAACAGCAAAAGCAGCAAGTGATAGGCAGAACTAAGTCATCCCACAACCAATGGATCAGATCTAAGCTCTGAGTCCTGCCACATCCAGTCATGAATGGTTGTGGATAATCAAACAACACACTGGAAAAGGAGGCTCCACAAATATCCCCATCCTCAATGATGGAAGAGCCCAGCACATCAGTACAAAATATAAGGCTGAAGCATTCGCAGCAATCTTCAGCCAAAAGTGCTAAGTGGATGATCCATCTCAGCCTCCTCTAGTGGTCCCCAGCATTACAGATACCAGTCTTCCGCCTATTCGATTCACTCCATGTGATAACAAGGAACGGTTGGAGGCACTGGATACTGCAAAGGCTACAGGCCCTGACCACATTCCGGCAATAGTACTGAAGACTTGTGCTCTAGAACTTGCCGTTCCCCTAGCCAAGCTGTTCCAGTACAGTTACAACACTGGTATCTATCTGACAATGTGGAAAATTGTCCATGTATGTCCTGTATATAAAAAGCAGGACAAATCTAACCCGGTCAATTGCCACCCCATCAGTCTATCATCAGTAAGGTGATGGAAGGTGTCATCAACAGTGTTACCAACCAGCACCTGCTCAGAAATAACCTGCTCAGTGACTCCCAGTTTGGGTTCCGCCAGGGCCACTCAGCTCCTGACCTCATTACAGCCTTGGTTCAAACATGGACAAAAGAGTTGAATTCCAGAGGTGAGGTAAAAGTGACAGCCCCTGACCCTCAAGGATGCATTCGACCGGTTGTGTCATCAAGGAGCCGTGGCAAAACTGGAATCAATGGGTATCAGGGGGCAAACTCTCTGGTGGTTGGAGTCATACTTGACACATAGGAAGATGGTCATGGTTGTTGGAGGTCAATCATCCCAGCACCAGGGCATCTCTGCAGGAGTTCTTCCGGGTTGTGTCCTCAGCCCAACCATCTTCAGTTGCTTCATCAATGACCTTCCCTCCATCACAAGGTCAGATGTGGGGGTGTTCGCCAATGATTACACAATGTTCAGCACCATTTACAACTCCTCAGATACTGAAGCAGTCTGTGTTCAAATGCAACAAGACCTGGATAATATCCAGGCTTGGGCTGACAAGTGGCAAGTGACGTTCACACCACACAAATGCCAGGCTATGACCATAACCAATAAGAGACAATCTAATCACCTTCCCTTGCATCACTGAATCCCCCCACTATCAACATCCTGGGGTTACCATTGATCAAAAACTCAACTGGACTCACCAGATGAACACAGGGGCTAAAGGTAGACAAGTCTCTTGGGCCTGACAGAATGCATCCCAGTGTACTAAAAGAGATGGTGAGAGTAGTTGCAAATGCATTTGTGGTAATTTTCCAAAATTTGCTGGACGTTGGGACAGTTCCAGCAGTTTGGAAAACAGCAAATGTGACACCATTGTTCAAAAAAGGAGGTAGACAAAAGATGGGGAAATATAGGCCGGGTAGCTTAACTTCTATAGTGGGGAAAATGCTTGAATCTATCATCAAGGACGAAATAGCAAAACATCTAGATAGAAATTGCCCCATTGGGGGGCTGCAGCGTGGGTTCATGAAAGACAGGTTATGCTTGACCAATTTGCTGGAATTCTATGAAGACGTTACGAGCATGGTGGACAATAGGGACCCAGTAGATGTGGTGTATCCGGATTTCCAAAAGGCATTCGACAAGGTGCCGCACAAAAGGCTGCTGCATAAGATAAAGGTGCACGGTGTTACGGGGTAATGTATTAGCATGGATAGAGGATTGGTTAACTAACAGAAAGCAAAGAATGGGGATAAATGAGTGTTTTTCTGGTTAGTAAACAGTGACTAGTGGTGTGCCTCAGGGATCAGTGCTGGGACTACAATTGTTTATAAATTACACAAATGATTTGGAGATGGGGACCACGTGTAGTGTGTCAAAGTTTGCGGATGACATGAAGATGAATGGTAGAGCAAAGTGTGCAGAGGACTCTGAATGTTTGCAACATTCTGCCTATAACAAATCCTAAACTGATTCAAGCCTTTCCAAAGGCCTATTGTCTTTTTCCCTAATTACTGTTTCCACACTTTATCCATATGATGTTAAACTGATTAACCTTATCCTTTACCCATTGAATGAAAGTGTCATATTTGGCACTGTGCAATCCCGTGGCACTTTGCTGATATCAAAAGAATATTTAAAGAATACAACAAATTTTCCACCATTTATCTGCATTTGGCCAGATTGTGAGTTAACTCCCTCAAATTTGAGTCAAGGGTTTTATGGTTTGAGTTCAATGAAGAAAAGGTTTAAACAGAACATAATTGGTTGATTAATGGAACATAAAGAGTCTTCATCATCCTTTGTACCTTCTTTGTTCAATATGTTTTCCATTCAAAGAATTGTGAATATTTGAAACTCTCTGAACAATGGAGCATCCACAACCTCTGAGACAATGTATTAAGAACAAGAATAGATAGAATTTCAGTCTTTCAAGGAATTGTGGGATGTGGGGAGTGGGCAAGAAAGTGGATTTGAAGCCGAAAGTTAACCATGATCATATTGAATTGTGGAGCTGACTGCTTCTTTTGCTTATTTTCTTCCTCTGTTCCTGTGTAACAGCTTCAAGGGGCTGAATGGCCTCCTCCTGTTCCTGTTTAACAGGCTGAAAGTGCTATGTGGTTTCTTCCTGCTCCGAAGCTTCAAGTTGTTCCAAGCAGTCCTCCCAAGTGGCAGTATATATCAATGCATTGTCAAGATAAACTGCACAATTAAGAACACTAGCTACCACTTGCTCCATCAGTCCCCAGAAAATAGCTGAAGGACTGATTTTAGGCAAAGTGGTACCACACAGCATTGGAAAAGACTGCTTCTTGTCACAAAGGCTATCAATTTAGCTCTTGGTTTTGAAGGAATTGTCAATATCTTGTTAATTAATCTATTTTGTTAAGAAACATTGGCTGCCAGCCTCTAAATGTTGCCTTCTAAGCGAGGAATTGAGTAGGGGTCTGCCTTCCTTACTAAGTGAAACTGTCTCTGGTTGATGCAGATCTGGTTGAATATTGGGTTTAGGTTCTAACATTATAGGAGAATGCCAATTTCAATGACTGGATTCAATTAGACAGTTTTCCAACATTTATTGGACCTTTGATTTAACCTGCTCTTCTTGATGAACAGAATCTTTGAGTTGCAGGATAACTGGGAGAATACACCCACATCATTTTAACATTGGGCTGGAGATTTGTACAATTTACCCCAGTACAACTTGTCATAGAGTCATAGAATCATAGAGATATACAGCACGGAAACAGACCCTTCAGTCCAACTTGTCCAAGCCGACCAGATATCCTACAAACATCCCATTTGCCAGCATTTGGCCCATATCCCTCTAAATCCTTCCGGTTCATATACCCATCCAGATGCCTTTTAAATGGTGTAATTGTACCAGCCTTCACAACTTCCTCTGGCAGCTCATTCCATACATGCACCACCCTCTGCGTGAAAAAGTTGCCCCTGAGGTCCCTTTTAAATCTTTCCCCTCTCACCTTAAATCTATGCCCCTCTAGTTTTGAATTCTAATTCTTTGCTAACTCGCCAAGCTGGCCACTCTGTGGTGTGCAGACTCCTCGCCACCCCTCCAGGCAACACCACCAGTGCGGCCCCCAATCAAAGCGCTAGTGCTCCGCCTCCTTCCTCTAGTGTGATGGTCCTGTTGCCCCCGGCTCTGCCGCCTTACAACTGTTCTTAATTCTCTTCATTATTTTAGAATCGTGCAGTCATAACATTTCAGAGAGCACAGGAAACAAGTGACAATTGAAATGTAAACCTTGAAAAGATATATTTCACAAACATTCCCACACTGCCATTCCTGAAAGCCTGAACTCTCGCTGGCATCACATTGTCTAGGACTTCTGTCAGCAAAAGGAAAGGAAGCTTGAGGGGGATTCCAGGTGTAAGACGGAAGGGGGTCAATCTAAGAGTGAAGGGGTTCAAGGGAGGCAATCCAGGAGTGAATGCGGAATGAGGGTCAGTCCAAGAGTGAGGGGCTCCAGGGGTACAATCCAGGAGTGAGGGAATGGGACATTCCAAGAGTGAGAGCCTCTCTCGGATATTTCAGGGGTGTGTGAATAAAGTGACTCATTTGCTGGAATGCAGTGAAATAATGAAACAAACCATAAAATGAGCCAGGTGCCTCTTAGGTTGACAGTCTGGGCTGAGTGTTTCTCAGTGTTGGTGAAAAATTGTTGCAAATGCATTTATTTCAAAAAAGGGCTGATTGTTCATTAGAGCAATTAAGAAAGATTATTGAAGCTGAAATGAAGGCCAAGCTAATATTGACTTTTCTTTCCTCAGTCCAATGCTGACCTGTGTTTTGACGCGCTCTCAATGGTTCCTGGCTTACAGCCAATCAGACCATGTGGAGCCATGTACCTGATGGTGAGTTGTGTAAAAGCTACAAATTGACAATAGTTTCAAAATATCAAAGTCCTGACGGATATAATCCCTTTGTTCCAGGTTGGAATCGATATGGATGATTTTCCAGAATTTGAGAGTGACATTGACTTCACTGAAAGGTTGATAGCAGAACAGTCAGTTTTCTGTCTTCCTGCAACGGTAACTTCATTTCATAAACTTAATCTATAGCTTCGTCTTAAAGCTACTCCTGCAGTGAGGCTGGAGGAAGTATTTAGGCCTAGAATCCCACCATTCTTCAATGATAGTAGGAATTCCGATGCTGGAGAATCTGAGATAACAAGGTGTAGAGCTGGATGAACACAGCA
>NC_063346.1:83474-98731 GCF_021869965.1 Rhincodon typus
TCGGATTCTCCAGCATCTGCAGTTCCTACTATCTCCAAGACATATGGTATGCTTGTTTTCATCAGTTGGGACATAGAGTATAAAAATTGGCAAATCATGTTGTAGCTGTAAGGAATATTAGTGAGTCCACATTTGGAATATTGTGTACAGTTCTGATTCCTATATTACCAGAAGGATATGGAGGTTTTGGAGAGGGTACAGAAACAATTTATTAGGATGTTGCCTGGTTTGGAGGATTTTAGGTATGAGGAGAGATTGGACAAACTTGGTTTGTTTTCACTTGAAGGGGTTTTTCACTTGAAGTCTAGGATGGGCTGGGACCCGAACCAGTAGTGAGACAAAACTGAAGGATGAGGCTGGTATAGAAGTTAAAGAGACCAAGTTAAATAGACAAGGCAGGCAAGAGCACGGCAGAAATGAGGGAAGACTGATGAATTAAACTGCATTTATTTCAATGCAAGAGGCCTGACAGGTAAGGCAGATGAATTCAGGGCATGGATGGGAACATAGGATGAGGATATCACAGCTATTACAGAAACATGTGTGAGAGAGGAACAGGACTGGCAGCTCAATGATCCAGGGTTCAGATGCTTTAGGAAGGTTAGAAGAGGAGTCAAGAGAAGAGGAGGAAAGGCATTTTTGATTAGGTGAAGCATCACGGCAGCACTTAGAAAGGATATTCCTGAGGGATTATCCAGTGAAGCTATATGGGTAGAGCTGACAAATAAGAAGTGGGTGATCACCATGATGGTCTTGTACTGTAGGTCCCCTAACAGTGGGAAATTAAGTTAACTGTAAGAATAATGGGGTTGTAATAGTATGGGATTTTAACTTTCCATACATAGACTAGACTGCCATAATGTAAAGGACTTGGATGGGGAGGAATTTGTTAAGTGCGTTCAAGAAAACTTTCTCAATCAACATGTAGGTGGCCCTACTAAAGAAGGGGCAAAACTCAACCTCCTCTGGGGAAATAAGGCAGGGCAAGTGACTGAGGTGTTAGTGAGAGAGCACTTTGGATCAACTAACCATAACTGTATTCATTTTAAAACAGTTGTGGAAAATGATAGGCATGATGGCTCAGTAGTTAAGACTGCTGTCTCATAGCACCAGGGACCTGGGTTCGATTCCACCCTCAGGCGACTGTGTGGAATTTGCACATTCTCCCCATGTCATGGATCTGGTTGTCTCTGGCTAGGCCAGCATTTATTGCCCATTCCTAATATCTCGGAGGTCAATTAAAAGTCAACCACATTGCTGTGGGCCTGGAGTGACATATAGACCAGACCAGGTACGGATGTTAATTTCCTTCCCTAAAAGACATAAGTGAACCAGATGGGTTTTTCCAACAATTGACAATGGACTCATGGCCATCATTATACTCTTCATTTCAAATTTTTTATTGAATTCAAATTCCACCATCTGCCATGGTGGGATTCAGTCTTGAGTCCCCAGAACATTACCTGGGTTTCTGGATTGACAGTCCAGTGATAATGCCACAAGGACATTGCCTCCTCCTCTCTGTAATTTGTCGCAAATTTATTCCAATATGTGCCAATCTCTAAGGGGAGTCCTGTGACCCTAGAAATTAATCTAGATTATGAGTCATTGTCTTTGCATAAAACAGCTCTTAAACTAGAGATTAATGATTGATATTTCTGAAATGACTGCTGTCATCAAAGTCAAGGATAGTTTAGGTGGTCATTAACTCCAAAACAATTTACACTGAACAAACTGAGAGCCTGATCAATCTGAGTCAGCAACAGTACTGATCAAACCAGACTATGTACAGCAAAAGTAAATACACCATTTCCACCTTACAAGGTCCAACATGCTCTGTGCTATAAAAAAAGGGCAACGATAGTTGTCACCAGATTGCCTGCTTTGTAACACAGTGTATGCCTAATTCTCATTCTGTCGTTCTCTATACGTAGAGTCATAAAGCACAGAAACAGACCCTTCAGTCCAACCAGTCCATGTCAACCAAAATCCCAAACTTTTTTTGTTTATTCACAGGATGAGGGGCGTTGCTGGCTAGGCAGCATTTATTGCACATCCCTAATTGCCCATAGGGCAGTTATGAGTCAACCACATTGCTGTGAGTCTGGAGTCACATGTAGGGTGGACCCAGTAAGGATAGCAGATTCCTTCCCAAAGGACATTAGTGAACCAGATTGGTTTTTCCGACAATCAACAATGGTTACAAGGTCATCGTTAGACTCTTAATTCCAGATATTTATTGAATTCAAATTCCACCATCTGCCATGGCAGGATTCAAACCTGGGTCCCCAGGATGTTATCTGGGTCTCTGGATTAACAGTCCAGTGATATTACCACTAGGCCATCAACTCCCCCATAAACTAGTCCCACCTACCTGCACTCGGTACACATCCCTCCAAACCTTTCCTATTGATGTACTAATCTAAATATATTTTAACCATTGTAACTGTTCCCACATCCACCACTTCCTCTGGAAGTTCATTTCACATATGAACTACTGTCTGTGTAAAAAAATTTGCCCCTCATGCCCATTTTATATCTTTTTCCTCTCATCTTAAAATATGTCCCCTAGTCTTGAAATGCCCCATCCTATGGAAAAGACACCTTCCATTCACCTTATCTATATCCCTCATGATTTTATAAACCTCTATAAGGTCACCCCTCAACCTCTTACGTTCCAGTGAAAAAAAATCTCAACCTATACAGCATCTCCCTATAATTCAAACCTCCCATTCCCAGCAACATCCTGGTAAATCTTTCTGAACCTTCTCCAGCTTGATATCTTTCTTCTAACAGGGTGATCAAAATTGGACACAGTACTTCAGAAGAGGCCTCTCCAACATCCTGTACTACCTCATCATGACTTCCCAACTCTCACATTCAAAGGTCCGAGCAATGAAGGCGAGCGTACTAAACACCTCCATGTGACGCGAACTTCAAAGAATTATATATCGGACCTCTGTTCTGTAGCATTACCCAAGCCCCTACTTTTAATTGTATAAGTCCTGCCCTTGCTTGTTTTATCAAAGTACAATACCTCACATTTATCCAAATTAAGCTCCATCTGCTACTTTTCAGTGCATTGACCCCAATCAATCAAGATCTCTTTGTTATCTTAGATAACCTTCTTCACTGTCACTATACTATCAATTTTGGTGTCATCTACAAACTTTCTAACCATGCCTTCTATATTCTCATCTAAATCATTTATAAAAGACAATCATATAAAAGACAAACAAAAGCAGATCCAGCACCAGTCTCTGTGGAACACTGCTGGAGCAGACCTCCAGTCTGAAAAATGTCTAGTTGAGCTCTCTCAACCATCATAGTCCTGTCTAAGTTCACTCTCTTACACCAACTGCTCTGCATACTGTCACTTTGCCTCACTGCACTCTCTCCCCTGATACCCTGTCTAACTGCACTCTGTCCCCATCATTCAGTCTCACTGCAATCTCTCCTCTATCATTCTGCCTCATGCACTCGAACTTTTCACTGTGTTCAAGTGCACTCCCTCATCCATCACTTTGTCTCATTGCACTCTCCAACAAGAGAGAATCTATCCAGCAGCCCTTGAATTTAGGATGACTCACTGGGCAGCACACTGGAAATAAAGCCCCGCTATTGCTGATGTCATCACAAAGTTAAAACTGCCTGATTTTCAGACACTGTTTGATAGAAAGGAGAGACCAGGTTTCTGAACAGGAGACTTTCAAAAGTGTGATAATGAGGTTTCAGAGTCATTATGTTCCTTTTAGAGCAAATCCCTGGGACCTGATCAGGTGTACCCCAGGACTTTGTGGAAAGCTTGGGAAGTGATTGCTGGGCCCCTCGCGGAGATATCCATATCATCGATAGCCACAGGTAAGATGCCGGAGGACTGGAGCGTGGCTAATGCAGTGTCATTATTTAAGAATGGTGGTAAGGAAAAGCCAGAGAACTGTAGTTAACAAGGTGTAGAGCTGGATGAACACAGCAGGCCAAGCAGCGTCAGAGGAGCAGGAAAGCTGACATTTCGGGTCGAGACGCTTCTTCAGAAATGGGGGAGGGGAAGGGGATTCTGAAATAAATAGGGAGAGAGAGGGAGGTGGATAGAAGATGGATGAAGGAGAAGATAGGTGGAGAGGAGACAGACTGGTCAAAGAGGAGGGGTTGGACCCAGTAAAGGTGAATGTAGGTGGGAAGTTAGGGAGGGGATAGGTCGGTCCAGGGAGGACAGATAGGTCAAGGAGGCGGGATGAGGTTAGTGGGTAGGAGATGGGGATGGGGCTTGAGGTGGGAAGAATGGTTAGGGAGGCGGGGACGAGCTGGGCTGGTTTTGGGATGCGATCAGGGGAGGGGAGATTTTGAAGCTTGTGAAGTCCACATTGATACTATTGGGCTGCAGGGTTCCCAAGTGAAATATGAGATGCTGTTCCTGCAGCTTTCGGGTGGCATCATTGTGGCAATGCAGGAGGCCCAGGATGGACATGTCGTCCAATGAGTGGGAGGGGTAGTTGAAATGGTTCGCGACTGGGAGGTGTAGTTGTTTGTTGCCAACTGAGCGTAGGTTCCACAAAGCGGTCCCCAAGTCTCCGCTTGGTTTCCCCGATGTAGAGGAGGCCACAAAGGGAACAGCAGATACAGTATACCACATTAGCAGATGTGCAGGTGAACTGTAGACTGGTGGGCCTGAAATCAGTGGTGGGTAAGTTGTTGGATCGGATTCTGAGGGACAGGATTTACATGTATTTGGAAAGACAAGGACTGATTAAGAATAGTCAACATGTCTTTGCGTGTGGAAATCATGTCTCACTGACTTGATTGAGTTTTTTGAAGAAGTGACAAAGAAGAGTGATGAAGGCAGAATGGTGGATATTGTTTATGTGGACTTCAATAAGCTGTTCGACAAAGTTCCACATGGTAGACTGGTTAGCAAGGTTCGAGCACATGGAATCCAGGGAGTGCTAGCCATTTGGCTTTAAATTAGGAGAGAGGGTGGTGGTGGACGGTTACTTTTCAGACTAGATGTCTGTGACCAGAGGTGTGCTGTGAGGATCGATACTGGATTGTATAGGATGGGCTGGATTGTATAGGATGGATGTTGATATTGTCGACAGCTGCATGACCTTGAATGAGTCCTGCGAACATTCCTTTACGCCCTGAAAATGGAACAATCAGGTTGTTTTTCTGCACTTGCTGTTTGTTACGCTGTAAACTGCAGAGAGTGTTATTCCAAGTCATTGGACTTCACCTCAGACCAGGACTGTGAACAGTGCCACGAACAAACCTAATGCTCCAGACCAACCATTGATCAATGGGTACCTGATGGGCAGAAGGGCGAGGCTTATTGTTGCTTTTCCTTCCTTTTTCATCTTTTTATATTACCTAATAAATGTTCATATTTCAGTTTTTCCTTTTCTTCCTTTTTTTGTTATTACTAAACATTTATATTTAAGCAAATTGCTGTTGTTGAGTCTTTTCTTAACTACTTTTAACCGAATTTTAAAAAAACTCCTGGATGCACACTGTGATCCAAGACACTTTTAACGTCAAGGGTGGGATTCTGAGAAATGTTTAACAGAAGGGAAGAGCAACCTGATGCTCCGGAGACCTTCCGTACTCCATGATGGAAAGCAACAGGCTCTGGGTTTGGGTCATTCCTGTTTGCCCAATGTAGTGTTTGTCGCAGTCTTTGCAGGGAATCTTGTATATGACATTGGTCCTGTCTATAGTGGGTAGTGCTTTCGGGTGAGCAGTTGGCGTAGGGTTGATGTGGGTTTGTGTGCTACAAATCCACTACCCACTATAGACAGGACCAATGTTATATACAAGATTCCCTGCAAAGCCTGTGACAAACACTACATTGGACAAACAGGAAGGAAATTAACCACAAGGGCACGTGAATATCAATTGGCAACAAAAAGACATGACTAATACTCACTTATCTCCATCCACATGGATAAGGAGAACCACCAATTCAATTGGGCCAACACCAGGATCCTGGGACAGGCAAAGCAGAAACAAGCATGGGAATTCCTGGAAACCTGGTACTCCACTAAGAAAGTCATCAATAAACACATAGAGCTAGACCTCTTCTATACTCCACTGTGAAGGAAAACCAGAAGTGAGGTAATCCAGCTCAACGGACACCAGAGTTTAAATAACAGGTGGGAAAACACACCAGCGCTTCATTGGAGGCTGCACTGGTGATGTTACCCAGAAGGGTAATGAAACGTCTGTGGAACGATGAACCAGCTCGGCGAGCCAACCCACCACAACATCCACAACCCGAGCTACAAATCTACTCTAAAATCTTAGAATTTAAAATGATTCTATGTGCATGCACAGAGTCTCAGTAGTTTCAATGCATGAAAATGGTTAGTGACTTTAAGGAAGTAAACAGAATATTGAAATTGGACAAATTAACATAGAGATATATCAAATATCTAGAATGAGTCATCAAGTAACTTTAAAAAAAATGTGGGTGATTTTAGAGAAAGAACAAACAAAGTATGTTGTACCTGAATCAAACAGAAATGTGTGCAATGAGAATAACCTCTCTCTCAACGTCGGCAAAACTAAAGAACTGATCATTGACTTCAGAAAGAAAGGAGGTGAACACATTCCCCTCTATATCAATGGAACTGAGGTTGAGAGCATCAAATTCCTTGGAGTGACGACAACCGACAACTTGTCCTGGAATTCTCACATGGATGCGGCAGTCAAGAAGGCACAAAAACACCTCTTTTTCCTCAGGCAGCTCAGGAAATTTGGTATGTCCATAAGGTCCCTCACCAACTTCTACAGATGCGCCATTGAAAGCATACTGTCTGGGTACATAACAGCCTGGTACAGTAACTGCTCTGCCCAGGACCACAAGAAATTACAGATGGTGGTGTGCACAGCCCAGACCATCACGGAAGCCAACCTTCCATCCATGGACTCTATTTACACAGATCCCTACTGCAGAAAGGTGGCCAACATCATAAAAAACCCATCACACCACAGTAATGATCTCTTACAACCCCTTACATCAGGCAGAAGATACAGAAGCTTAAACACATGCATGAGCAGGTTCAGGCACAGCTCCTTCCCAGCCATTATTAGACTGATGAATAGACTCTCTAGTCTCAAATAATGCTGATCTTGCTGACATTGATCTCACCTAGCGCACGCCCTATGAAATATAACTTGTACTCCTCGGTCTATGTCTTTTTGATTTGTACATCCTTGCCTACAATGATCTGCCTGTACTGCTCATAAACAAAGCTTTTCACTGTACTTTGGCACATGTGACAATAAATCAAGCAAACAATCAATAAAGTATTATATGATTATGTTCCATGGACTACAAATCTCTATAGATCTCTGGAAATAGATATGGTGGTAATAGTTGAACTGCAAAATTAGATGGGATGAAGTAATTATGGGCGCAGAAGACAACAAAAAAAATAGAATAATGGGTTGAAATGGCAAATGAGGTTAAAATGCATTTTAGTACAATGGAAGGTTAGAGAGCACCAAACTGATACCTTTCTCTTCATGATGTTTGTGTCCTTGTCTTTCTTTTTAAGAGAGACTGAATTGGGGATCAAACCACAACCTGAAGCATGGGGACCATACATGGAGAGATGTAAAACCTCATAGATCATTTGATAAGATCATATGGGAGTCAAGAATCCATAACACGGCCTTGGGGAACTGATGTAAATGTGCAAAAGTGAATGTTACCTCGGCGGTTACAAACATGAGACAGTAAAAAAGCATGCACTGAAGAACAGGTCTCAGATATGTACACCTACTTGATGAAAGGATTAGTGTGGCTTGGAAAAGCACTAAAACATAATTTAAATGGTAAGACACAAAATCCTTGAAACTCACTTTAAAACAATGAAAGTAGTATCAATGAAAGGAATGTAAAAAGAATTCTGATCAAAATAAAAAGTGTGATTGGCTATTATGTCAAAATGTTGCAGAAATGAAAGAATATGCACATTGGGAGGAGTAATAGTGGACTGAATAAAAAGGCCCAACAGATGACATACAGATTATCCCATCTTGAGTGTTTGTATGAAGCATGTATTCCAGTGTTTAAAGCAGTAGGTGAAATTGTATGTGTTAGGACAGTTAGTGTATGTGAAAAATAGCTGAGCTAAGGCTCAGGTGGTGTAGGAGTCTGTGGTAAGGGAACCCCCAGGGAAAATAAAAGGCAGGAAGCATAAGTTGAAGGTAAAGCCTGATGAACATTCGAGCTGTATTGTTTGATCCCATGTATATTGTAGCTCAAAGGGGGTACCTGCATATGGAGATAGTTACCACTCAATGATAAAATCATCATAAAATCAGCAAGGAGGGAAACATATTGAAGAAGTATCCTTAAGTCAGACACAGATGAAGAGAGCTGGAGAAATTTTGAGTCCATGTATGATATTATTTTACTGTTATTGGGTGAGGCGATCTGTGAGTAGGGACCTGGATAAAAAAAAACCATAAATTAAGGAACCTGAGTCTGGAATATACTGAATTTTAGAGCAAGTAATGTAAATGGATTAACTGAAAAAATGTAGACGATATTCTGATTGCCTCAGTCAGGTGCCATTATTGGAAATGAAGAGAAAAACAGTTACTGTTAAAGGGATAAGACAAGTCTTAGGACGATTTAACTATTGCGGGAACTAGCTGGACCCCTACAAGACCTTACGAAAGCAGGGATGAGCCAGCTCAGAGAAAATGAAATGGGGCCCGAAGCAAGAGTTGGCCTTCGTCAAAATCAGACACTGGCCTCCGCACCAGTGCTAGGACTCCCTGACCTGAAAAATTCCTTTCACCTCTTTTGCAGTGAAAGCAATGGCAATCAATCTGCAGTAATGCTAAACAGACACAAAGACAAACTCCAGCCTATGGGATACTACTCAGACAAAATGAATCCAGTCATGATGAGACAACACTCGTGTTCAAGCCATCCAACGTGCTACCAGGGTACTAACAACACCCTCCCTCTTGACACAACTGGAGACATTGATATTACATTCCCCACATAGTATAGTCCAGTTATTAGAAGCTGGCAAACTGAGAGGCATTATGGACAGTGAGGGAGCCAATTGGGAAGCTGCCCTGTTTCCAGGAGAGAAGCACATGGAAGTGGTTGATGACAATAGAAAGAACCCAGCAAGCTATGTGAATCAGGAAGGAGACACACATGATTGTATTCCCCACATGAAGCGGGAAGAAGGGAGACAGGGCCGAGTTAAGGAAAGGCCATCAGAGGGACCAGATGTGAAATGCATGTTTGTAGATGGGGCGAAGAAGTACTATGATGGTGAGGCCCAGACAGGGTGGGCCATGGTTAATTTGAAAGAGGAACTTTAGGCAGGAGAGAGGATAGAAGGATGTTACTTCATCCAGGTAGCAAACTAAAAGCACTGAATTAAAAGCAGCTACTGGGCCCTCCATCTATGAAAAGGACAAAGAGTTAACATCTACACAGACTGTAAAAATGCCTTTGGTGTAGTCCATGACTAAATGATGACATGGTCAAAACAAGACTATATTGCCACAAGAGGTAGTACAATTAACACGAGACCCTAGTCACGTACCCAGTGGTAGCAGTAATTAAAATTAATGCGCACAGAATGATCCAAACACCAGAACAGAAAGAAATTGACTAACAGTCACCTAATCTGGCACTTTTTTTTCCCTCTCTCCCTCTTACAGGTTTTGAGGGACTTCAGTGGGAATGGGATCCTTGACACCAGGACGGGAGCAGAATAGATTACGTTGCATGTATGTATCTGACACTGTTGCAGTTAAGAATATTACTGATATTAGTGTAAGCATGAAAACGCTAATCCTCCGTGAGCCCCTCTCAATTTTGATCCCATCGGAGGCAGACAGACAAGTGGCACGACTTGCTGGTTCAATCACAGGCTTGACAATGCATCAGGGTGGGATATATATTTAAGGGTTGGTCCCGAAAGGCCACTGCAATCGTTAAGTTGGTGATACATCCTAATGTATTATTGAAATAGAACATAGAACAGTACAGCACAGTACAGGCCCTTCGGCCCACGATGTTGTGACAAACTTTTACCCTAAAAGTAAGTCTATCTAACCTCCACCCCTACCTTATACTATCATCCATATGCCTATCTAATAGCCGTTTAAATGCCCCTAATGAGGCCGACTCCACTACCCTCTCCGGCAATGCGTTCCACGCTCCGATCACTCTCTGAGTAAATAACCTACCTCTGACGTCTCCCCTATATCTACCTCCACTCACTTTAAAACTATGCCCCCTCGTAATAGCTACCACCACCTGAGGAAAAAGTCTCTGGCTGTCGACTCTATCTATACCTCTGAGATAGTAGGAACTGCAGATGCTGGAGAATCTGAGATAACAAGGTGTAGAGCTGGATGAACACAGCAGGCCAAGCAGAATCAGAGGAGCAGGAAAGCTGACGTTTTGGGCCTAGACCCTTCTTCAGAAAAACCAAACACGTGGAATCAAATCATTTTCAGAAGAAGGGTCTAGGCCCAAACATCAGCTTTCCTGCTCCTCTGATGTCACATGGCCTGCTGTGTTCATCCAGCTCTACACCTTGCTATCTATACCTCTGATCATTTTGTACACCTCTATCAAGTCACCTCTCATCTTTCGTCATTCTAAAGAGAAAAGCCCTAGTTCTCTCAACCTTTCCTCATAAGACCTTCCCTCCATTCCAGGCAACATCCTGGTAAATCTCCTCTGCACCTTTTCTAACACTTCCACATCTTTCCTGTAATGAGGCGACCAGAACTGGACACAATACTCCAGATGTGGCCGAACCAGGCTTTTATATAGCTGGAGCATAACTTCACGGCTCTTGAACTCAATCCCTCTATTCATGAAAGCTAACACACCATACGCCTTCTTAACAACTCTATCCACCTGGGTGGCAGCACTGTGGACGTGAACCCCAAGATCCCTCTACTCCTCCACACTGCCAAGAATCTTTCCGTTAACCCTGTATCCTGCTTTCAAGTTTGTCCTTCCAAGATGAATCAACTCACACGTTTCAGGGTTAAACTCCATCTGCCACTTCTCAGCCCAGCTCTGCATTCTATCAATGTCCCTTTGTAACTTAGAACAGCCCTCCGCACTATCTACAACTTGACCCACCTTCGTATCGTTCACAAACTTACTAATCCACCCTTCCACTCCTACTTCCAATCATTTACAGAAATCACAAATAGTAGAGGACCCAGAAGAGATCAGTGTGGTACACCACTCTTAATTGAGCACCATGTTGAATATTTTCCGTCCACTACCAACCTTTATCTTCTAAGGGTCAACAATTCTGAATCCAATCTACCACATTTCTCCCTGTCCCATGCCTCCTTACCTTCTGCATGAGCCTACCATGGGGAACCTTATCAAACGCCTTACTTAAATCCATGTATACCACATCCACTGCTCTACCTTCATCCACGTGTTTGGTCACCTCTTTAAAGAATTCAATAAGGTTTGTGAGGCATGATCTACCCTTCACAAATCCATGCTGACTATCACGAATCAAACTGTGCCTTTCCAAGTGATCATAAATCCTGTCTCGCAGAGTCCTTTCCAATAATTTGCCCACCACTGACGTAAGACTAACTGGCCTGTAATTTCCGGGGTTATCTCTATTCCCTTTTTTGAACAAGGGAATGACGTTTGCCACTCTCCAATCTTCCGGCACTATACCCGCGGACAGTGAGGACGAAAAGATCATCACCAAAGGCCCTGCGATCTCTTCCCTCGCTTCCCATAGAATCCTTGGATAAATCCCATCAGGCCCAGGGGACTTACCTGTCTTCAAGTTCCTCAAAATTCCTAGTACATCATCCTCACTAACATCGACCTCCTCTATCCTACCAGCCTGTTTCACACTGTCCTCCTCTACAACTAGGTCCTTCTCAGTTGTGAATATCGAAGAAATGTATTCATTAAGGACCTGTCCCATCTCTTTAGGTTCCATGCACAAATTCCCTTTACAATCCTTGATCGGCCCTACCCTTACTCTGGTCATTCTCTTATTCTTCACGTACGTGTAAAAAGCCTTAGAGTTTTACTTAATCCTGTCTGCCAAGGTTTTCTCATGCCCCCTTTATAGCTCTCCTAAGCCTTTTCTTCAGCTCCTTGCTGGCTAACTTGCATCCTTCTCGAGCCTTTTCTGATCCTTGTTTCCTAAACCTCATATAAGCATCCTTCTTCCAAATTGGTGAAGGTTATTTTCATTGTAATTCTAATCTTCTAATGTAGGTTACATTCTTTTATTATACGTTCTCGTGCAGCTGTCACTGATTTGTGTCTGCGTCTTCAGTTGTAACATGCTTTGTCAAATATCATCAGAGTGGATTGTATAGGATGGGCTGAAGGGTTAAAATTGTTGATGATATTCGACAGCTGCATGACCTTGAATGAGACCTATGAACATTCCTGTACGTGCCAAAGACGGCACAATCAAGTTGTTTTTTTCTGTGTTTGCTGTTTGCTACACTGTATAAGAGGGAGAGTTTCATTCCAAGTCGTTGAACTTCACCTCAGACTGGGATCATGAACAGTGCTACAAACAAACCTAAGCCTCCAGATAGCCATCGATCGAGGAGTTCCCAACGGGCAGAAGGGCATGTGTCTTATTTTTTCTTTTCCTTCCTTTTCCATCTTTTTTATGACTTAAAAAACATTCATATTTCAGCTTTTTTCTTTTCTTTTCCGTATTTTATTACTACTTAATAAATGTTTATAGTTAAGCAAATTTCTATTGTTGAATTTTCTCTTAACCACATTTCACCAAATCCAAAAGAACCGTTTGGATACACTCTGTGATCCAAGATATGAGTCCACTGCTTTTTGTCATTTATATCAATGATTTGGATGTGAAGAGAGGAGGTATGGTTAGTACATTTGCAGATGACACCAAAATTGATGGTGTAGTGGACAGCCAAGTAAGTTATCTCTGAGTACAATGGGACCTTGATCAGATGGGCAAATGGCCCAGTGGGTTATTTCACCTTAGTGTACACCATCTATTAGAGTGGGGCCTGTCTCTAGGCCCCAGTTCTGAGGAAGGGTCACCAGACCCGAAACGTTAACTCTGTTTTTTCCTTCACAGATGCTGCCAGACCTGCTGAGCTTTTCCAGCAAATCTGCTTTTGTTCCTGCCTCTAGGCAGGGCATGTTCCCATTGTGGAGCTTTTCTCTAGGGGATGGGATATATTGGGGGGTGCGAGTTTATATTGAAGGGGGCTGGGTCTGTCTCTGGGGTCAAAAAATCACATGACACCAGGTTATAGTCCAACAGGTTTATTTGAAGACGCAAGATTTCAGAGTCTCGCTCCTTCTTGAGGTGTCAGTGAGAGAGGTGGCATCAGACACAGAATTGAAAAGCAAACGATCAAAGGGTCATAGAACTGATGCGAATGTATTGAACAAACCTAAGATGGCTGTTAAATCTTTAATCACTTAAAAAGGATTAATATGCAAATCCCAGAATTTCATTCAAGTCAGTGCCCGAGGTAACTAAAGGTTTTATCAATACCGGTAAATAAAAACCAGTCTGACTCCAAGTTAATATGCAGCCAGTTTCTAAACAAGGCCTCACACCTAAAATGCATTGTCGGACATGAGATGTCACCTCTGGTATACGGATAAACCCTTTAGTTATGACAAGGTTGCTGGAAAAACTCAGCAGGTCTGGCAGCATCTGTGAAGGAATGAACAGAGTTAATGTTTTGGGTCTGGTGACCCTTCCTGAGTTCTGAGGATGGGTCACTGGACCTCAAACGTTAACTCTGTTTTCTCCTTCACAGATGCTGCCAGACCTGCTGAGCTTTTCCAGCAACTTTGTTTTTGTTCCTGATTTACAGCATCTGCAGTTCTTTCGATTTTTAACCCTTTAGTTATCTTGGGTAGTGATTTGAAAGAAATTCTGGGATCTGCATATTAATCCTTTTTAAGTGATTAAAGATTTAACAGCCATCTTAGGTTTGTTCAATACATTCGCATCAGTTCTATGACCCTTTGATCTCTTGCTTATAAATTCTGTGTCTGATGCCATCTGTCTCACTGACACCTCAAGAAGGAGCGAGACTCTGAAACCTTGTGTCTTCACATAAACCTGTTGGACTATAATGTGTGTGATGTGTAAAGTGTGACATTGTCCATCCCAGTCCAACACTGGCACCACCACATCTTCTCTCCAGGGTGGCAGGGTCTGTCTACAGGGAATGGGTCTCAGAGGGGCGGGGCCTGCCTACAGAGGGTGTGTCTTGTTTCTGGGAGGTGGGGCCTGTCCGGAAGTTTGGGGGGGGAAGAGATGACTCAAGGAGGTGGGGCCTACTTTAAGAAGGCCGCGTTACAGGGGGCGGTGTCATCTGTATGGGGCGGAGCCTAGCTACAGGGGGCAGGGCCCAGTGACTGAGGGCGGGACCTGTTTTATGGTGGAGGCGGGGCCAATCCCCAAGCGTGAGGTGGGCGGGGCCAGTCTCCAAAGTGGGTGGGGCCTTTCCCCGTGGTTTGTGGGCGGGCCCTGTCCCAATGGGCGGGCTGTGCAGCATCCATGGTTTGGGGGCGGGGTTTGGGGCCTGCGTCCTGCCCTGATCTTGGGCCTCGGTCAGGAGGAGGAATGTGTCCGAGGGGAAATGGCGGTGTCTTCCACTAGTCGGTTGCTCAATGGCGGTGCTCGGATGCCGCTTCTAGGCCTCGGCACTTGGAAGGTAATTGCGATGCTTTGGAGGTCCCAGACCCAGGAGGCGGAGAGAGATAAGGGTGGACTGTACCCTCCCCTAGTTAGCCTATGCTCTGTCTCCATTACCTGCTGAGGGGGGCGGGGGTATTTTTATTCATTCACGGGCTAAGGGTCTCGCTGGATCGGCAGCATTTATTGCCCATCCCTAATTGCCCAGTGTCTGGAGTCATATGTAGGCCAGACCAAGTAAGGACGGCAATTTCCTTCCCTAAAGGGAAGGATGGGTTTTTCCCCCAACAATTGACGATGGATTCACGGTCATCATTAGATTCTTAATTCCAGATATTTTATTGAATTAAAATTCCACCAACTGCCGTGGGATGCCAGTACATTAGAGATAACACGGTGTGGAGCTGGATGAACAGAGCAGGCCAAGCAGCATCAGAGGAGCAGGAAAGCTGACGTTTTGGACCTAGACCCTTCTTCTCGACGATGTTGCCGAGGAGAATACTGAGATACAGTTTATTAGACTAGACGGGATTGAGGTTCATAAGGAGGAGGTGTTAGCAA
>NC_063346.1:99131-123399 GCF_021869965.1 Rhincodon typus
TGGACAGTGGGAGCCTTTTTCCTCGGATGGTGATGGCTAGCATGAGGTGACATAGCTTTAAATTGAGGGGTGATAGATATAGGACAGATGTCAGAGGTAGGTTCTTTACTCAGAGCGTAGTAAGGGCGTGGAATGCCCTGCCTGCAAAAGTAGTAGACTCGCCAACTTTAAGGGCATTTAAATGGTCATTGGATAAACATATGGATGATAGTGGAATAGTTTAGGTTAGATGGGCTTCAGATTGGTTTCACAGGTCGGCGCAACATCGAGGGCCGAAGGGCCTGTACTGCGCTGTAATGTTCTATGTTCTATGTTCAGAAATGGGGGAGGGGAAGGGGGTTCTGAAATAAATAGGGAGAGAGGGGGAGGCGGATAGAAGATGGATAAAGGAGAAGATAGGTGGAGAGGAGACAGACAGGTCAAAGAGGCTGTTCCAGATGTGGCCTCCTCTACATCAGGGAAACCAAGCGGAGGTTTGGGGGCCACTTTGCGGAACACCTACGCTCGGTTCACAATAAACAACTGCACCTCCCAGTTGGGAAGCATTTCAACTCCCCCTCCCACTCCTTGGACGACATGTCCATCCTGGGCCTCCTGCAGTGCCACAACAATGCCACCCGAAGGTTGCAGGAACAGCACCTCATATTTCGCTTGGGAACCCTGCAGCCCAATGGTGTTTAGTATGCTTGCCTCTATTGGTCAGTGCATTGAGTAAAGGAATTGGGAAGTCATGTTGCGGCTGTACAGGACATTAGTGAGGCTACATCTGTGCTATAGCAAGAATGTTGTGCAACTTGACAGGGTTCAGAAAAGATTTACAAGGATGTGCCAGGGTTGGAGGCTTTGAGCTGTAGGGATAGGCTGAATAGGCTGGGACTATTTTCCTTAGAGCATTGGAGGCTGAGGGGTGATCATACAGAAACTTGTAAAATTATGAGGGGCATGGATTGGGTGTAGCCAAGGTCTTTTCCCAGGGTAGTGGAGTGCAAAACTAGAGGGCATTGGTTTAAGGTGAGAGGGGAAAGATTTAAAAAAGACCTAAGGGGCAACTTTTTCACATGGAGGTGGTGTGTGTATGGAATGAGTTGACAGAGGAAGTGGTGGAGGCTGATACAATTAAAACATTTAAAAGGCATCAGGATGGGTAAATGAATAGGAAGGGTTGAGAGGGATATGGGCCAAATACTGGCAAATGGGACTAATTAATTTAAGATATCTGTTCGGAATAGACGTGTTGGACCGAAGGGTCTGTTTCCATATGGTACAGCTCAATGACTCCATATATAAATAAATGGTCTAGCATTATAGGACATGGTAACAAATTAGAAAAATAAAGAAGTAAAAAGTTTAGAACATCTGTCTTTCTGACCCAGTCCATGCCAGCATTTAGTCTCAAGGGAGACCTCCACCACTTCACTGCTACCTGTGCCAGACCCAGTTCACAGCCGTTGCCCAACTTTAGGTGCTATCTCTTCACCACTGGGCCCACTTCACTGATGCTGCTGACCTCACCCTCATCCCACAACCAAGAATCCCTGGCTCTGCTGCCAGGCCACAAGTCCTGCTATGACTGCAAATGTCACCTTGCTGGCTCCGCCATCTTGAAGAGTCCACCGCTGCCAACGCTGTCATCCCCGGTCACTGGCGGAGTTTTGATGCTGCTGCTGCCGGCCCTGAAGCTGGGAGAATGACCTTGCTGTAACTGGCCCCAAATGGCAGGAGGATAACCTTGCTGCCACTGGCCCCAAATGGTGGGAAGACGACTTCGCTGCTGCTCGCCTCCTATCGCCAGGAGAAGCAATGTCCAGAACTCCACATGCAGCCCATTCACACTGCTGCGCCGATGCTGCTGACCAACCTCCCACAGAAAAGACCAAAAGAAAAGGAAACTAAAGCAAAAGCCATAGAAGAACCCAAACTGGGCATCAATGAGCATGTTATTGCAAAGCAAACGTTGCTTGTCAGAACTGTTGATGACCCCTTCCATCATTCACCTGATGGAGAGGAAAACAAAAGAGCAGAAACAAAAGTAAAACAAAGAAGGAAAGCAGATGGGAGCGGTTGGGCCACGTTAGTCCGCCGTCACCTTACAAATCTACCAGCAGCACCTGAAGGAGGGAGAGGGACCGAACGTATTCCTATGATTCTGCTGCCAATATGGTTCCAGCATAAGCAGCAAGAGCTAAGTGATCCCACAAGTAGTCCTATCTAAGCTCTGCAGTCCTGCCACATCCAGTTGTGAATTTTGGTGAACAATTAAACAAATCATAAAAGGAGGATGCTCCACAAATATCCCTCCTGAATGATGGAACATCCCAGCATGTCAGTGCAAAAGGCTAAGCTAAAGCACTCACAGCAATATTCAACCAGAAGTGCTGAGTGAATGATCCGTCCTCCAGTGGTCTTCAGCATCTCAGATGCCAGTCTTCAACCAATTTGATTCTCTCCATGTGGTATCAAGAAATAGGTGGAGGCAGTGGATACTGCAAAGGCTGTGGGCCCTGACCACATTCCGACATTAGTATTTGCAGACCAGAACTTGCACCACCCCTAACAAAGCTTTTCCAATACAGCTAATACATTGGCATCTCCCCAACAATGTGGATACTTACCCCGGTAATGTCCTGTATACACAAAGCAGGACAACCTTGCCAATAATCAAATCAACAGTACTCTCCATCAGCTGACTGATGGAAGGGGTCATCAACAGTTCTGACAAGCAACGTTTGCTTCACAATAACGGGCTCATTGATGCCCAGTTTGGGTTTCTCTGTGGTCAACCAGCTCCTGACCTCATTAGAGTCTAGGTTCAAACATGAAATACGGACAAGGGTTGAACTCCAGATGTGAGGTGAGCACTACTGCCTTTGGTATTAAGGCTTCATTGATAAGTGTGGCATCAAGGAGCCCTATCAAAACTTGAGTCCGTGTGAATCAGGGGAAAACTCCCCACTGGCTGAAGTCATGTTCCTCAGCTCCAGGGCATCTCTGCAGGAGTTCCTCAGGGCAGATATTTTATAATTAACCTGTTCAGAGATGTTGTTCCACACTCTGAAGTGGGTGGGACTTGAACCCATGCCTCTTAGCTTGGAGGGACATTACCACTGTGTCCAAAAGCCCCTCAAGCATACTGCAGCTGGTATTCCCAGGTGGTCTCCCATCCAAGAACTAACCAGGCATGAGTCTGCTTAACTGCCAAGATCAGATAAGATTAAGTGCTTTCAGACTAGTACAGCTGTAGGCAGTTCCTCCGGGTAGCATCCACGGCCCAACCATCTTCACCTTCTTCATCAATGATCTTCCTCCATCATAAGAAGTGGGGATGTGTAAACATCAGCGAACAATGTTCAGCACTTTAGTGATTCCTTATGTAGTGAAGGAGTTAATGTCCAAATCCAGCAAGACCGGGACAATATCCAGGCTTCTTTACCATCTTTATCAGGCGAGAATCTAATCGCCTCTTGACACTCTATGACATTACCATTGCTGATTTCCCCCAGTATCAACATCCTGGGTGTTACTGTTGACCAGAAACTCCACTGGATCAATTGTATAAATACAGTGGCTATAAAAGCAAGTCAGAGGCTAGAAATCCTGTAGTGAGATATCTCCTCCTGACTATTCAAAGCCTGTCCACCATCTGTAGGACTTCCACATGAGGCCTACTCAGCACCTTTAGCTGAAGATTGTTATCAAAGTTTCAGGTTTATCTTTTTACACTGATGTACTGGGCTTCTCCATCATTGAGAATGGGAATATTTGTGACGAGGTCAGCAGTTATTAGCCATCCATTGTTACATTGAGAAGGTAGTGGTGAGCTGCTGCAGGTCCATGATGTGCACTTACACCTTCAGTGCTGTTAGGATAGCTGTAGACATTGTCAATATGGACTTCAGCAAGGTGGCACTGTGGCTCAGTAGTTAGCACAGCTGTCTCATGGCACGAGGGACCTGGGTTCAGAGACACCCAAGGGTGGAAGACTGTGTGGAGTTTGCACGTTCTCCCTATGTCTGCGTGGGTTTCTTCTGGATGTTCCAGTTTTCTTCCCACACTTCAAAGATGTGCAGGTTAGGTGGATTGGCTATGTTAAATTGCCCATAGTACCCAGTTATGTGCAGGCTAGATTGATTAGCCAAGGGAAATGCAAGGTTACAGGGATAGGGTAGTGGGTTGGGTCTGGGTAGGATGCTTTTTGGATGATCACTGTGAACTCAATGGGCTGAACAGCCTGCTTCCACACCGTAGGGATTCTATGATGAGGTTCCGCATGGTAGTCTGGTTAACAAGGTTAGAATGGAATCCAGGAACAGTTGGCCAATTGAATACAAAATTGGCTCAAAGGTAGAAGATAGAGGGTGGTGATGGAGGGTTGCTTTTTAGACTGGAAGCCTGTGACCAGCAGTGTGCTGCAAGGATTGGTGCTGGGTCCACTGCTGTTCATCATTTACTCAAATGATTTAGATGTGAACATAGGAGGCATGGTTAGTAAATTGCAGATGATACCCAAATTGGCGATGTAATGAACAGTAAAGGATGTAATTTCTAAGTACAATGGGACCTTGACCTGATGGGCAAGGGTGCCAAGGAGTGGCAGATGGAGTTTAATTTAGATAAATGTGAGATGTTACATTTTCGTAAGTCAATTCAGGGCAGGACTTATGCAGTTAATGGTCAGGCCCTGGTGAGTGTTGCCATGCAAAGAGACCTAGGGATGCAAGTGCATAGTTCCTTGAAAGTGGAGTTGCAGGTAGACAGGGTGGTGAAGAAGCATTTGGTACACTTGCCTTCATTGGTCAATGCATTGAGTATAGAAATTGGGATGTCATGTTACAGCTGTACAGGCCTTTGGTTAGGCTGCTTTTAGAATACTGCGTTTAGTTCTGGTCTCCCTGCTATAGAAAATATGTTGTTAAACTTGAAAGGGTTCAGAAAAGATTTACAAGGATGTTGCTAGAGTTGGAGGTTTAGAGCTATAGGGAGAGGCTGAACAAGCTGGGGCTATGTTCCCTGGAGCGCTGGAGGCTGAGGGGTGACCTTACAGAGGTTTATAGAACTTAGAACGTAGAACAGTACAGGCCCTTCGGCCCACGATATTGTGCCAAACTGTTACCCGAAACCTAAGGTCTATCTAACCTCCACTGCTACCTTATACTATCATCCATATGCCTATCTAATAGCCGCTTAAATGCCCCTAATGAGGCCGACTCCACTACCCTCTCCAGCAATGCATTCCACACCCCTACCACTCTCTGAGTAAAGAATCTACCTCTGACTTCTCCCCGATATCTACCTCCTTTCACTTTAAAACTATGTCCCCTCGTAAAAGCTACCTCCACCCTAGGAAAAAGTCTCTGGCTGTCTACTCTATCTATACCTCTGATCATTTTGTACACCTCTATATATTATATAATAATATAAAATCATGAGGGACATGGACAGGGTAAATAGCCAAGACCTTTTCCCCAGGGTAGGGGAGTCCAAAACTGGAGGGCATAGGTTTAAAGTGAGGGGGAAAAGATTTAAAAGGGACCTAAGGGGACGTTTTTGTCAAGCAGAGGGTGGTGCATTGATGGAATGAGCTGCCAGAGGAAGTGGTGGAGACTGGTACAGTTACATCATTTTAAAAGGCATCTACATAAGTATATTAAAGGAAGGGTTTAGAGGGATATGGGAAAATGCTGGCAAATGGGACCAGATCAGTTTAGAGAATTGGACCAAAGAGTCTGTTTCCGTGGCATACAACTCTGGCTCTCTGAATCAGTACGGTGTGAGACCTGGAGAGGAACTTGGAGATGGATACCATGTATCTGCTACCCTTATCCTAGCTAGTAGTAGTTACAGGTTTGGAAGGTGCTGTCAATTGAGCCTTACTGAATTGATATGGTACACCTTGTAGATGGTACACACTGGTGGGATGAAGTGAATATTTAGATTGGCACCTCATTCACCAATCAAGTGGGCTGCTTTGTCCTAGATGGTGTTCAGTTTCTGTGTGGTCGACTCTGCTGTCATCCAGCCAGTTGTGGAGTATTCCATCATGTTTTGGACTTGTATTTGGTAGGTTGTGGACAGGCTTTGAGAAGACATAGGAACAAGAGTTGACAATTCAACGTGTCAAGCCTGCTCCACCATTCAATTAGATGATAGTTGATCATCTACTCAGCACTACTTTCATGCAATAACTTCAAATCTTTTTTCATTAAAGGAATAACTTCAAGCTTAGAGCTTGAATTAATACATACCAACTATGATATTGTAGCTATCACAAGAGACTTGTCAGACTGGAGGCCTGTGACTGGTCATGTACCACAGGGTCAGTATTATTTGTTATTTACATAAATAATCTGGATGTGAATGTACAAGGCATGATTAGTTGGTTTGTGGATGATTTAAAATTAGGAGGTATCATTGACAGCGAAGAAGCTTATCTAAAATTAGAGGGATCTTGATCAGATGGGGAAGTAGGCTGAGGATTGGCAAATGCAACCCAATACAGTTAATTGTGAGGTTTTGCACTTTGGAAAGTCAAACCAAGGTGGGACTTATACAGTAAATGGTAAGGTTCTGAGGACTGTTGTGGAACAGAGTGACCCAGGAGTACAAGTGGATAATTTGTTGAAAGTGGCATCACAGACAGGATGGTGAAGAAGGCATTTGGCTGGCCTTCATTGGTTGAGATATTGAATATAGGAGTTGGCACGTTATGTTACAGTTCTTGGTGAGGCCACACTTGGAATACTGTGTACAGTTTTGATCACCCTTTTTAGGAAAAACACAGTTAAGTCTTCTTTGCACACTTACCAGTTTATGAGGATGTTACCAAGCTAGTAAGCCTGACTTACAGGGAGACATTGGCCAGGTTAGACCTTTATTCCTTGAAACGTAGGAGAATGAGGGGTGACCTTATTGAGATATATAACATGATGAAGGGCTTGGATAGGATGAATGCATATAGTCTTTTTACCAGGGACGAGAAATTGAAAACGAGAGGGCATAGGTTTAAGGTGAGAAGGGAAAGATTTAAGAAGGACTTAAGGGGCAACTTCTTCATGCAGAGTGGCATGTATATGGATTGGGCTGCCAGAGAAAGTGGTTGAGGCAGATACAATAGCAACGTTTAAAAATACATTTGGATAGGTACGTGGATGGAAAGGGTTTAGACGGATATGGACCAAATGTAGGCAATTGGAACTATCTGAGTGGTCACCATGGTCATGACAGACCAGTTTGGGCCAAAGGGTTGTTTCCAAACTGTATGACTCCATGACTTGGTTGAGAGAGGGGCAAGTCTGGCAACTGAATGCTTTGGATTTAGGTGAGATAGAGAGGATATAAAAGAGTTGAGGAAAGTTGCGTTACTGATAAGGGAGAATATCACAGCTATACTGAGGGAGAAGACCTTGGAGCGTTCATCCAGAGGGGGCCATAAGGGTGGTGGCTCAAGTGGGAAGGGTGAAATGACTTTTAGAATGGGATGGTACCATAGGCCTCCAACGAGCCAGTGGGTGATAGGGGAACAGGTATGTGGACAGATTGGGGTCACAGTCTGAGGATTCGGGATAGGCAGTTTAGGATGGAGATGAGGAAACATTTCTTCACCCAAAGAATGGTGACCCTGTGGAATTCATTACCACAGGAGGTTGTTGATGCCAAAACATTGAATGCATTCAAGAGGCAACTGGATATAGCACGTGGGGTGAATAGGAGCAAAGGTTATGGGGAGAAAGCAGGATCAGGCTATTGAGTAGAATTATCAGCCATGATCGTGAAGAATGGTGGAGCAGGGTCAAAGGGCCAAATGGCCTCCTCCTACTCCTATCTTCTAAGTTTCTGTGTAAAATAAATTAGGATTGTTGTGATGGGTGATTTTTAACCTCCCTGTTATTGACTAGGGCTTGCTTAGTGCTGGGGGCTTGGACGGGGTGGGGGTTATGAATTTGTTAGGTGCATCCAGGACAGTTGTTTTGAAACAGTATATAAATAACCGAATTAGGGAAGGGGGCATACTGGACCTGGTATTGGGAATAAGCTCAGCTAAGTGATTGAAGTTTCAGTGGGGGATCGTTTCAGGAACAGTGACCATAATTCTGTAAGTTTCAGCAGTCCTTGAGTGAAAGTACTAACTTGGGGGAAGGTTAATTACGACCAATTTGGCAGGAATTGGGGAATGTAGACTGGGTGCATTTGTTTGAGGGTAAATCCACATCTGGCATGTGAGAATCTTTTACCAGCAAGTTGACCAGAGTTCAGGACCAGCATGTTTCTGTGAAAATGATGGAGAAGCGTGGCAAGATTCGGGAACCTTGGATGACAAGAGAAATTGAGAGCCCTCGAAGAATACATGGATAGTAGGAAAGAACTCAAACAAGTAATGAGTAGGGCTAAATGGGGCCATGAAATATCTTTGGCAAACAGGAGTAAGGAAATATCCCAAGACATTTCATACATATATAAGGAGCAAGAGGAAAGGATAGGTCCACTCAAGGATAATAGATAGAATTTACATGTGGAGTCGAAGAAAGTGATGTGATTCTTAGATAACAAGGCGTAGAGCTGGATGAACACAGCAGGCCAAGCAGCATCATAGGAGCAGGAAAGCTGACGTTTTGGGCCTAGACCCTTCTTTAGAAATTCTAGGCCCGAAACGTCAGCTTTCCTGCTTCTATGATGCTGCTTGGCCTGCTGTGTTCATCTAGCTCTACACCTTGTTATCTCAGGTTCTCCAGCATCTGCAGTTCCTACTATCTCTGATTGATTCTTAATCATTTCTTTACAATGGTATGGACAAAGGAGAAAGACATGGTAGATGGTGAGTCGCAGGAGGAGTATGTTGATATTCTAGGGCAACAGAATCCCGAACTAGAACTCACAGACCCTTTTGTGCTTCGGATTTCTGAAGCCCTATCCCATTCAGAAAATGGTCTGCACCTCTATTCTTCTACCAAAATGCATAACCTCACATTTTCATACATTGTATTTCATCTGCGACTTCTTTGCCCACTCTCCTAGCCTATCCAAGTCCTTCTGCCTCCTCCATGCCTCCTCAACACTACTGTCCCTCTACCTATCTTTATGTCATTTGCAAACATAGCAACAATGCCCTCGATTCCTTTGCCTGCATCATTAATGCATAACGTGAACAGTTGCAGTCCCAATATGGGCTCCTGTGGAACTCAGCCAGTTACTGGCTGCCGTCCTGAAAAAGACCCCTTTATCTCTATTCTCTGCCTTTTGCCGGTCAGTCAGTTCTCAATCCATGCCAGTACCTTCCTCCTAACACGATGGGCTCCTATTTAGCAGCCTCCTGTGGAGCGCCTTGCCAGATGCCCCCTGGAAATCCAAATAGATCACTTTCACTGGCTTTCCTTTGTCAAATTTGCTCATTACCACTTCAAAGAATTCTAAAAGATTTGTCAGCCATGACCTCCCCTTGAAGCCATGCTGACTTCGTCCTATTTAACCATGCAGTTCCAAGTACTCCGCAATCTCATCCTTACAAATAGACTGTAAAATCTTACTAGCTGCAAAGGTAAAGCTAACCGGTTTATAATTTCCTTCTTTCTGTCTCCCTTCTTAAAATCCTAGGTCAAAATCCTGGAATTTCATACCTAATGGCATTGTGGGTCAATCCCCAGCAAGTGGATTGCGATGATTTAAGAAGACGCTCACCACTATCTTCTCGAGGGCAACTAGGGTCGCACAATAAATGCTGGCCAGCCAACAACGTCCACATCCCACAAATGAATTTAAAAAACACAGGGACATTACATGAGCAATTTCCAGTCTGCTGGGACCCCCCCTGAATCCAGTGATACCTGAAATGTCACCATCAATACCTCTCCAGTCTCCTCCGTTATCTGTTTCAGAAATCTGTCGTGCAGTCCACCTGGTCTGGGTGATTTTTTTTTTCATCCTCGGACCTACTGGTTTCCCAACACCTTCTCCTCATTGATGGCCACTACACTCACCTCTGCTCCCTGACTCTTTTGATGTTCTGCTGTGCTGCTGGTGTCTTTCACTGTGAAAACAGATGCAAAGTATCTATTCAGTTCCTCCATTTTTTCTTTGCTCCCCATTACTACTTCTCCAGCCTCCTTTTCCAGTGGTCCAATGTCCACTTTTACCTCTCTCTTTCTCTTACCTTTTATATATTGGAAAAAGCTCTTGCAACTTCCTTTCTTATTACTAGCTTACTGTCATATTTCATCTTCTCCCCGCTTCTTACTTTTTTTTTGTAGTCCTCTGCTGGTTTTTTAAAGGCTTCTCAATTCTCTGGCTCTCCACTAGTCTTCACCACATTGTATGCCTTTTCTTGTGCTATTATGCTGTCCCTGATTTCCCTTGTCCCCCAAGGTCGCTTCATACTCCCCTTAGTATTTTTCTTCCATGGGATGAATTTCTGCTATGCTTCCCGAATTGCCCCTAGAAACTCTTGCCATCCCTGCTGGGCTCCCCTTCCAATCAGCTCTGGCTAGCTCCCCTCTCATATATTTGTACCTGTACTCACTTGTAATACCATTACATCTGATTCCAGCTTCTCCCTCTCAAATGGCAGGGTGAATTTTATTATATTTTGGTTACTGCCTCCTAGGGTTCCTTCACCTTAAGCTCCCAAAACAAGTCTGCCTCATTACATGTCGCCCAATCCAGAATTGCCTGTTCTCTCGTGAGCTTTACCACTAGCTGCTCACAAATTCCTTTTCTTGGGATCTGCTAGAAACTTGATTTTCCCACTCCCAAGTACCTGGTGAAGCCCTGCATGATCATTGTAATAGTGCCTTTTGTTCCTGCCTTTTCTGTCTCCTGATTTATTTTCTTTCCCAAATGCTGACCACTGCTAGGGGGCCTGCATGTAACTCCAAGATATTTTTTCCTTTGCAGTTCCTCAAGTTTACCCACACAGATTCTATGTCCTTCAACCTTGTATCACCTCTTGCTATCAATTTAATTTCATTTCTTACTAACAGACAACCCTGCCCCCTCTGGGCGTCTGCCTGTCATTTTGATAGGATGTGCATCCTTGGGTATTTAGTTGCCAGCCCTGATCACGTTGCAGTCATGTCTCTGTGATGCCCACATCTACCTGCCAATTTCAATCTGTGCCTCAAGCCCTGTTACCTAATTTTGTATAATGTGCACATTTAAGGACAACACCCTCAGTCCTGCGTTGACCCCCCTCCCCATCTCATGAACAACACAGACGTTGCTGCAAAAGCTCAGCAGGTCTGGCAGCATCTGTAAAGAAAAAATCAGAGTTAACGTTTCAGGCCCGGTGACCCTTCCTCAGAACAACTTTTTTTCAGAAGAAGCTAAAAGCGAGCTGTGCAGGGCTGGGGTACTATCAGCTTGGAAGCGGTGGTAGGGAGTCACCAAATGAGATGAAATCAGTTACTGTAGTCGATACAATGGCCTGATGTGCCATGGTGGGGTCCTGGTCCATGGGAAGGTAGGAGGAGGTATCTGAGAGCTGGCGCTGAGCCTCTGCAAGGTAGAGGTCAGTGTGCTAGACTACAACAGCACCACCCTTATCGGCAGGCTTAATAACAAAGTCAGGGTTAGATCTGAGTGCATGGATTGCAGTCAGTTCGGAGGGAGATAAATTGGATTAGGTGAGGGGGGCAGAGAAATTGAGGTGACCTATTTCACATCAACAGTTCTCAATGAACAGATCGAGTGCAGGTAAAAGGCCGGAGGGAGGGGTCCAGATGGATGGACAGTGTTGGAACTGGGCCAAGGGGTCTGTGGGATGGGGAGAGGACTCTTGCCCAAAGAAATGGACACGGAGGGGAAGACAGCGGAAGAAGAGTTATGCATCATGTCGTGCCCGAAATTCATTGAGAAGGATAAAGCTGAGGCCTTTGCTGAGTACAGAATATTCAGCATTGGAGAGTGGAAGGTTAGGTGGATGGTGAATACCTGACAGGAGGTGGGATTGGGGGAGGGGATAGAGTCAGAGGGAAGGGGAGAGGAGGAAGGTTCCAGGGGGTCATGTGTATCTTTGAGTTGTTACATCGTGTGGGCCTTGATGCCTGAAAGGAAAAGAAAAAGTTTCTTGTTGGCACGACGAATGAGCCGGAGGAAGTGGAACTGCAGAGTGGTGCAACCCTGAGCCAGTGTGTTGTGATGCTGTTGGAGAGAGAGGTCGAGAGTGTGCATGTGGCGCCACATGGCACTGAGCGTGGATCTCAGGATGCAGCGAGAGCAGCTGTCTGTGGAACATTGAACATCACGGAGATATCTGTGATCCTGGGAGGATTCAAAACATGAGGGATTAAACTTCAGTTGGAATCCATGTGGGGTGTGTCTGAGCCAGAGGGAGTCACTGAGGAATGTGATATGGCTGTGGAAACAAGTTTTAGCAAATGTTTGGTCAAACACCAGGAGTGACAGTGAAATCAATGTTGGTGGACAAGAAGAAAGATTGGAATGGAAATCCTGTCGGAGAGAGGTGACCCTTCCTCAGAACACAGATCTGCCAGACCTGCTGACTTTTTCCAGCAATTTCTATTTTTATAAACGTTGAGAGGGTGTTTTCCCTTGTAAGGGAGTTTAGAGCCAGAAGGCATAGTCTCAGCATAAAGGTGGCGATTTAAGACTGAGATGGGAGGAATTTCTTCTCTCAGATAGTTGAGTGTCTTTGTAACTCCTTGCCACATACAGCTACAAGTGCAGAGTCCTGTATATATTTGAGACTTAAATAGATTCCTGATTAGTAGGGGAATCAAGGTTTATAGGGAATGGATAGCAAAGTGGGCGTGAGCAATGTTGGATCCAATTGAATGACCGAGCAGGCTCAAGAGGCTGAACAGCCTATTCCTGTTCCCATTTCTTATGGCCTTATTTGATAAGGTACCACTTAAAAGGCAATTGCACAAAATAGGAGCTCAACTGGAATTGGTAATGTATTAGTATGGATTGAGGATTGAGTAATACACAGAAGACCATCTTTTTTTCAAAGTGAAAAAAATACATAGTGGATGCCATAACAATCAGTCTTAGGGCCTCCATTATTAACCGTCCATTAATGACCTTGAGGAGGGGGCAGAATGTAATGTACCCACACTTGCTGATGATACATAAATAGGTTGGAGGACATGTTATGATGACAGCATAAGGAATCTGCAAGACGATATTGATAGATTGAGAAAGTAGGCAATATCTTTGCTGACTGAATTTAATGTCAGAAAATGTGACATCATGCAGTTTGGTAGGAAGAATGAAACTGCACACTGTTATTTAGATGGATGGCGATTCCAATAATGTGCAGCATGAAGGGATATTCTTGTCAATGAGATACTAAAAGTTAGTGCACAGCGACAACGAGTAGTAAAGAAAACAAATAGAATTTTGGCCTATATTGCTATGGGTTTGGAGTTTAAAAATAGGAAGACTTCGTACAACTGGATAGGATTGTTGGTAAGGTAGCACCTGGAGTACTGTGCACAGGTTTATTCCATTCTTAAAAAAAAAATCAATTTTTCCTTGCATTAAAAAAGTGCATTGGAATTGAAGGCAGTTCAAAAGAGGTTCACTCAGCTGATTGCTAGGATGAAGGGGTCGATGCATTGAGAACTGCTAAATAGGTTAGGCCTTTATTCAATATCGTTGAAAAAAAGAGGGGTGACCCTTCTTGAAATATACAAGATATTGAAGGGGCTTGACGGGGTTGGTCTGGAGATGATATTTCCAATACTGAGCAAATCTCAAACTAGGGAATGTAGGTACAGAAGATGTTGATAGATTTTTGAAATATCAAGGAGTTGAGGGCTCTGACCAGGTTGCACATAAGAGGAGTTGAGCTTGGGCAGATTAGCCATAATCTTATTAGATGGAAGAGCAGGCTGAAGGGACTGAATACCCTACACTGTTTTTTGTCTTCTGTTGGTCCAGTGGTCATGAAGTGTGGTGTACAAATGCAAGGTACTTTTGAAGAGAAATACAAGCCATTCAGTAGGACTGCAACTGTTTATGTTAGTGACTTGGAGGAATGAAGCATATGTCTGCAATTTGTAGATAACACAGAAACATAGAAGATAGGAGTAGGAGGAGGCCATTTGGCCCTTTGACCCTGCTCCACCATTCTTCACAATCATGGCTGATAATCCAACTCAGTAGCCTGATCCTGCTTTCTCCCCATAACCTTTGATCCCATTCACCCCACGTGCTATATCCAGTTGCCTCTTGAATGCATTCAATGTTTTGGCATCAACAACCTCCTGTGGTAATGAATTCCACAGGGTCACCACTCTTTGGGTGAAGAAATGTTTCCTCATCTCCATCCTAAACTGCCTATCCCGAATCCTCAGACTGTGACCCCAATCTGTCCACATACCTGTTCCCCTATCACCTACTGGCCCGTTGGAGGCCTATGGTACCATCCCATCGTAAAAGTCATTGCACCCTTCCCACTTGAGCCACCATCCTTATGGCCCCCTTTGGATGAGCCCTCCAAGGTCTTCTCCCTCAGTATAGCTGTGATATTCTCCCTTATCAGTAACGCAACTTTCCTGAACTCTTTTATATCCCTCTCTATCTCACCTAAATCCAAAGCATTCAGTTGCCAGACTTGCCCCTTGCTCAACCAATTAATTGAATCATAGAGTAATACAGTTTGGAAACAGGCCCTTTGGCCCAAACTGGTCCATCATTACCACGGTTCTCACTCAGCTAGTTCCAATTACCCGCATTTGGTCCATATCCCTCTTAAACCCTTCCCATCCATGTACCTATCCAAATGATGACACAGAAATAGGTGGAAAGGCATAAGGCATATGGTGAGAGAGATACAAACGTCTTGCAGAGATATATTGACAGGTCAAATGAGTGAGAAAAATGTTGGCAATTTGAATAAAATGTGGAAAATGTGGATTTATTTTGGAAGGGAGAACAAAAGAGTAGAATACTATCTAAATGGAGAAAGTTGCAACACAAAGAGACTTGGGGGAAGTTGTGCAGAAAACACTGAAAGCTAGCACACAGGTGCAGCAGGGCATATTGAAGACTAATGGAATGTTGACCCCTTATTTCATGGGAGTTGGAATATAAGAGTAGGGAAATCTTGCTGCAACTATATATGTTATGAAACCACATCTGGAGTACTGTGAGCAGTTTTGGACTTCTTATTTAAGGGCAGATATTATTCCGTTGAGAAAATTCGGTAGGGATGATTCCTGGTATGCAGGGATTGTCTTATGAGCAAACATTAAATAGGTTGGGACTCCACTCATTGGAATTTAGAAGAATGGGGGGGGCAACGTCAGTGAAACATACAGGATTCTTGAGGGGTTTAACCAGGTAAATGCTGAAAGCATGTTTCGCTTCATGGGAGAGTCTGGGCCAGAGGGCGTAGTTTCTGAATAAAAGGGTACCACTTTAAGACGAGATGAGGAGGAATTTCTTCTCTCAGAAGGTTGGGTCCTCTTAGCTCTTTGCCACAGAGAGCACTGGGGGCAGAGTCCTTGTATGTTTAATGCTGAGATAGGTAGATTCTTGATCAGTAGGGGAATCAAGGATTATGTGGAAAGGGCAGGAACTTGGACAGAGGAATATCAGATCATCCTATTGAATGGCGGAACACGCTCAAGAGGCCAAACAGCTTATTCCTGCACCCATTTCTTATGGTTTTATGATCTTAACCAGTCCCAGTTCCTCAGAAATCTAATGCCATCCCTCCTACAGTAGTATTCTAGCCATGTGTTCAGTCACTAACTTTTCGTGTTTCTGTGCACATAGAATGTAAAACTGGGAGTTATTATCCTGAGGTTACTGCTTTGGAGGTCCTGCTTTTTAACAACTCCCCAGCTCCCTACAATCTGATTTCAGAACCTCTTCCCCCTTTTAACTTAAGTCATTTTCATGACACTTTTTCCCCCTCCTCCAAAGAATGTCATGCAGCCTCCACATCTTGCCTTTGACCCCGATATCAAAGAAGCAACACAGTATCCTGGAGTCATGGCAATAGCCACAGAAACGCCTGTCTGTTTCCCTAAGCAACAAATTCCATACTGCTAATGCTTTTCTTCTCCTCCTTCCCTCTTTTACAGCTGATCTGCCTGTGGTGCCACAAACCTGGCTCTGACTGTACCCTAAGGAGCCAACACCCTCAGCAGTATCCAAAGCAGAAAACCTATCACAAAGTGAGACTTCAAGGAATTCTTCCCCTCTCTGCTTGGTTCACATGGACCACCTGGGCAGTCATATATTCCTTACCTACCTCCATGTTTCTAGTCTGTGATGTGACTATCTCTCTGACATCCTATCCACATAGGTCTGAGCCTTTGCAGGTGTGCTGCAGTGAGTCCAATCCCAGCTCGAGCTATGTAATCTGGAACTCTCATTTCTGCAGAAGGCGGCTCATTCAATGTAAAATTCCCAGTCTCTGAACTGTCTTGAAGCCATAATGTTTACAATGACATTTCTGGTCAGTGGTGATCCTCAGGATATTAATATAATCTATTGATTTTCTTTCATCTGTTACAATTGTACAGGGCATTGGTGAGACCACATCTGGGGTATTGTTTACAGTTTTGGTCTCCTTCCTTGAGAAAAGATATAAAGTAACTTCAGTTCAGAGAAAATTCTCTCGAGTCCTGGGGTTGGAGGTGGTGGGAGAGGAAATGAGGAAAGCTTGGACAGATTGGTTTATACCTGCTGGGGTTTCGAAGTTTGAAAAGTGATATTCAGGCATGCTAGATCCTGAGGGGAATTAACAAGGTGGGTGACATGAGAGGCTGTTTATCTTTGTGGGGTGACTACAAATAGGAGGGAGAGTTTTTTGTTTCTGATGATTAGTAGGTCTTTGCAATTGTCTTCGCTAGAGAGTAGTAGCAGCCAGAGTAATTGAACATTAATGCAGAGTTAGATTTTTATTGGCAAGGAAGCCAAAAGGCAGATCATGCTTCAGGGACCAAATGTTCCTGTTTCTCATTCATATGTTTAAGCATTTGTATGCTTTTCATGCAGTTTTGCACTTCTCAGCTCTGTGGAGCATCTTTGGCTAAACCTGCAGTGTTGGTTTTATAATTGTGAGTGAGCGTACACAGGGTCAAGGCAAAGGGTCAGGCAACAAGGCAGCAATCTGAATTCGCAGTCAAAGTGTGTCCTGTTGCTGTTTGTACAAAAAATGTCAATGTTTTCTGAATGTTGCAACAGACCAGTGGCCCAACAATGTAGTTTTACACATCTTCCCAGAAGGTAAGTTTCCATCAAAAACTGATCCCAAATGGAACAGCTCATTTAACTTTCAATGTAACCAAACAGTTACAAAAGCTTGCCTTTACACCGCTGGTACATTACCTACTTTCATGCCTCTGGTTCCTAAATATTTTCCCACTTTGCCTCCTTTAGGGTATGGAAAATTGCTGGGACCCCACAGTCAGAGCTGAGAGTGCAGCTCAAAATCACACAGTACCAAAGAGGCCATTCAGCCCATCGGCTCTGGACCACCAAGACTATGTTAAATAAGACTGTAAGAAATAGGAACAGGAATAGACAATTCAGTTACTCGAGCCTGATCAATAAGATCATGGCTGATCCACCATTCCTTGTGCCCATTTTCTGCCCCTTCCCCATAACCTTTATTTCAAGAATTTATCTATCTCAACCTTAAATAGACACAGGAACTCTATCCCCACAGCTCTCTTCCAAGAGAAGAAATTCATCAACTCAAAAACTTTGTCTTAAATTGACACCACTTTATCCTGAGACTATGCCCTCTGATTTCCTAGACTCTCCTATGAGGAAAAACTACATTGGTTCCACTTTCCAGCACTAGAACCGTAGCCTTGAATGTTATGAAATGTCAGGAGCTCATTCTTGTTAAATTTTGAGAGATTACCTGCCTCAACTAATCTGCCAAGAAGTGCATTTCAGATTTAATCTTTTCTTCCCTGGAATCCCGTCCAAATCTCTCACTTTCACTTTAAAAGTGTGCCCCTTGTTACTGACCCCTCAACTAAGGGGAACAGCGGCTTTCTGTCTACCCTGTCAATGGTCCCCAAGGTCATATACACACCTATACACACCTATTGGGGAGGACGACCTACCAGGGGAAGGCCATAGCGGACAGGTCTCTGGCACTGAGCCTGACCCTGTGACACAGAAGGGAAGGGAGGAGAATAGGAGAGCAATTGTAGTGGGGGATTCGATAGTAAAAGGCACAGGCAGGCGGTTCTGTGGACGCAAACGAGATGAACGGATGGTATGTTGCCTCCTGGGTGCTAGGGTCCGTGAAGTCTCGGATCGTGTCTTCAAGATCCTTAAGAGGGAGGGCGAGCAACCAGCAGTCATGGTACACATCAGTACCAATGACATAGGTAGAAAAAGGACTGAGTATGTGAAAAATGAGTACAGGGAGTTAGATTGGAAGCTGAAGTCCAGGACAAACATGGTAGTTATCTCTGGATTACTACCAGTGCCACGTGATAACAAGGTAAGAAATAGGCAGAAAGTGCAGCTAAACACGTGGCTACAGGGCTGGTGTAGGAGGGAGGGCTTCCATTATGTGGATAACTGGAGCACATTCTGGGGAAGGTGGGACCTGTACAGTAAGGACGGGTTGCACCTGAACCGGAAGGGCACAAATATCCTGAGAGGGAGGTTTGCTAGAGCTGTACGGGATGGTTGAAACTAGATTGGCAGGGGGTGGGGAACCGGATTTGTAATTCAGAGGATGAGGTATTCAGCTTTCCAACGGACACAACAGGGAGTGAGGTTGTTAATAAAGAAATGCGGTCGATGGCGCGTAATTGTGGACACAGAGATGGTTTGAAGTGTGTATACTTCAATGCTAGAAGTTTCAGAAATAAGGTGGATGAACTTAGAGCATGGGTCAGTACTTGGAACTACGATGTTGTGGCCATTACAGAAACTTGGGTAACTCAGGGACAGGAATGATTGTTGGAAGTTCCAGATTTAGATGCTTTAAAAGAAATAAGGAGGGTGGTAAAAGAGGCGGGGGAGTGGCACTGCTAGTCAAGGCTAGTATAGCAACTACTGAAAGGCAGTTCGAGAATGATATGTCGACAGAGTCAGTTTGAGTTGAGATCGGGAACAAGAAAGGAGCAGTCACTTTGTTGGGGGTTTTTTACAGACCCCCTAATGGTTGCGGAGAAGTAGAGGAGCGGATTGGGAGGCAGATACTGGAAAGGTGCAGAAGTCACAGGGTTGTAGTCATGGGTAACTTTAACTTTCCAAATATTGATTGGAAACTTTTTAGTTGTAATAGCGTAGAAGGAGCGGATTTTGTCCAGTGCGTTCAGGAAGGATTCCTGACACAGTATGTAGATAGACAAACACGAGGAGAGGCCACTTTGGATTTGGTGCTTGGCAATGAACCGGGCCAAGAGTTAGACCTGTTGGTAGGAGAGCATTTTGGCGGTAGCGATCATAACCCTGTTACTTTTACAATAGTCATGGAAAAGGATAGGTACATACAGGAGGGTAAGGTTTATAATTGGGGTAGGGTAATTACAATTCTGTTAGGCAAGAACTGGGTAACATAAAATGGGAACAGATGCTGTCAGGGAAGCGCACTATTGAAATGTGGAGATTGTTTAAGGAATGCATACTGCGTGTGCTCGATATGTTTGTCCCTAGCAGGCAGGGAAGATGCGGTCGAGTGAGGGAGCCTTGGTTATCAAGAGAGGATGAACGACTGGTTAAGAGGAAGAAGGATGCTTATGTAAGGTTTAGGAAACAAGGAACAGAAAAGGCTCCAGAGGGATACAAGTTATCCAGGAAGGAGCTGAAGAAAGGGCTTAGGAGAGCTATAAGGGGGCATGAGAAAACCTTGGCAGATAGGATCAAGGAAAACTCCAAGGTTTTTTACACGTACGTGAGGAATAAGAGAATGACCAGAGAAAGGGTAGGGCCGATCAACGATTGTAAAGGGAATTTGTGCACGGAGCCTGAAGAGATAGGAGAGGTCCTTAATGAATACTTTTCTTCAGTATTCACAACTGAGAGGGACCAAGTTGTAGAGGAGGACAGTGTGAAACAGGCTGGTAGGCTAGAGGTGGTCGATGTTAGTAAGGAAGATGTACTAGGAATTTTGAGGAACTTGAAGATAGATAAGTCTCCCAGGCCTGATGGGATTTATCCAAGGATTCTATGGGAAGCAAGGGAAGAGATCGCAGGGCCTTTGGCGATGATCTTTTCGTCCTCACTGTCCATGGGTATAGTGCCAGAAGATTGGAGAGAGATAAACATCATTCCCTTGTTCAAAAAAGGGAATAAGGATAACCCCGGAAATTATAGGCCAGTTAGTCTTACATCAGTGGTGGGCAAATTGTTGGAAAGGGCTCTGAGAGATAGGATTTATGATCACTTGGAAAGGCACAGTTTGATTCGTGATAGTCAGCATGGATTTGTGAGGGGTGGATCATGCCTCACAAATCTTATTGAATTCTTTGAAGAGGTGACCAAATACATGGATGAAGGTAGAGCAGTGGAGGTGGTATACATGGATTTAAGTAAGGCGTTTGATAAGGTTCCCCATGGTAGGCTCATGCAGAAGGTAAGGAGGCATGGGATAGGGGGAAATGTGGCAGATTGGATTCGGAATTGGCTGACCCTTACAAGTCAAAGGGTGGTAGTGGATGGAAAACATTCAACATGGTGCTCAGTTAAGAGTGGTGTACCACAAGGATCTGTTCTGGATCCTCTTCTGTTTGTGATTTTTGTAAATGATTTGGCTGAAGGAGTGGAAGGATGGATTAGTAAGTTTGTGGACGATACAAAGGTGGGTCGAGTTGTAGATGGTGCGGAGGGCTGTTCCTGGTTACAAAGGGACATTGATAGGATGCAGGGCTGGGCTGAGAAGTGGCAGATGGAGTTTAACCCTGAAAAGTGTGAGGTGACTCATTTTGGAAGGACAAATTTGAAAGCAGAATACAGGGTTAACGGAAAGATTCTTGGCAGTGTGGAGGAGCAGAGGGATCTTGGGGTTCATGTCCACAGTTCCCTGAAAGCTGCCACCCAGGTGGATAGAGTTGTTAAGAAGGCATATGGTGTGTTAGCTTTCATGAATAGAGGGATTGAGTTCAAGAGCCGTGAAATTATGCTCCAGATATACAAAAGCCTGGTTCGGCCACATCTGGAGTATTGTGTCCAGTTCTGGTCGCCTCATTACAGGAAAGATGCGGAAGCATTGGAAAAGGTGCAGAGGAAATTTACCAGGATGTTGCCTGGAATGGAGGGAAGGTCTTGCGAGGAAAGGTTGAGAGAGGTATGGGCTTTTCTCTTTAGAACGACGAAGGATGAGAGGTGACTTGATAGAGGTGTACAAAATGATCAGAGGTATAGATACAGTGGACAGCCAGAGACTTTTTCCTAGGGTGGAGGTAGCTATTACAAGGGGTCATAGTTTTAAAATGAGTGGAGGTAGATATAGGGGAGATGTCAGAGGTAGGTTCTTTACTCAGAGAGTGTTAGGGGTGTGGAATGCATGGCCGGAGAGGGTAGCGGAGTCTGCCTCATTAGGGGCATTAAAGCGGCTATTAGATAGGCACATGGATGATAGAATAAGGTAGGGGTGGAGGCTGGATAGACCTTAGTATTAGGGTAAAAGTTCGGCACAACATCATGGGCCAAAGGGCCTGTACTGTGCTGTACTGTTCTATGTTCTAAGTTCTATGTTCTATCAGGTCGCCTCTCAATGTTCTGTGCTCCACAGAAATAACCTGCTTCTCCAGCCTCTCTACATAGCTAAAGTGTTCCATCTTGGGCAACATCCTGGTGAATCTCATTTGCAATTCCTGCAGTGCAATCATATCCTTCCTATAGTGAGGAGACGAGAACTACATACAGCGCTCCAGCTGTGATCAAAGCAGAGATTTTTTGTTTTGTCCATCATAACTTCTCTCCTCTTATAATCTGTACCTCCACTGATCAGGGCATATGTCTCATATGCTGCTTTTTCTCCCTGTTAACTTACTGTGCCACCTTCAGGGATCTGTGAACAAGCACCCCAGATCCCTTTGCTCCTCTGAGCTTCCTGATGTCCTGTCATTCATTGACCTCACCTTTTATACTATCACTTCCTCCATGATGTATCACCTTGTTCTTATCAGGGTTAAATTCCATCTGACACCGGTCTGACCAATCCATTTAGATCTTCCTGTAACCCAAGACCACCTTCCTTACTGTCAGCCACTCAGCCAGTCTCCATGTTACACAGCTGCATGGGGTGATGGGAGGATTTCAGATTGAGAACATGTTGGCTTCGGAACAAGACAGACAGGACACCAGATTAGTAAACATCATTATTTTACTTCAGTATTTCTAAAAGAAACAAAGCAATAGTACTGTCTTGGAGTGTTAAAATAAAGCAATGCATAATTGCCTTTACTCATGTACTGCCACAAACGGGCAGCACCATAACCTTCATGTGTACTCCATGCTAAAATGAAACAATATTTGCATTATAGCCTTCAAAGTTATTGCAGCATGTAGCCTTCATTGACACATCAAAGTCTCAAAAGAAAACAAGACGTCAGCATTTTGAGGAGGCAATGGCCTCGTTGTGGTATTATCACTAGGTTATTTATTCAGAAACTCCGCTAATGTTTCGATTCAAATCCTGCCACGGTAATAGGGGAGGCAAGACAGGGAGGTCATGGCCTAGTGGTATTATTGCTGGACTGTTAATCCAGAGACCCAGATAACATTCTGGGGACCTGGGTTCGAATCCCACCATGGCAGATGTGGAATTTCAATTCAATAAAATATCTGGAATTAAGAATCCAGTTATGACCATGAATCCATTGTCGATTATTGGAAGAACCCATCTGGTTCACTAATGCCCTTTAGGGAAGGAAACTGCCATTCTTACGTAAATAAAAACCAAAAGGACTGCGGATGCTGTAAATCAGGAACAAAAACAAAGCTGCTGGAAAAGCTCAGCAGGTCTGGCAGCATCTGTGAAGGAGAAAACCGAGTTAACGTTTCGGGTCCGGTGACCCTTCCTCAGAACTGATGGTGGCTGGGAAAACGTCAGTTTATATGCAGAAAATAGGGAGGTGGGTGGGGTAGGGAGTAAGCGATAGGATAAAGCCCAAAGAGAGAGAAAGACAGTTGGACAGACAAAGGAGTTGCTAACGATCAGGCTGGGAGGGTGAGTAGTTGTTAATGGGGACTGTTAGTGACTAACAACAGGGGGTGTGTAGTGGCAGGCTATGTGGTAACAGGGCCTGGTGTGTGGGGTGGGGGGCTGGGACATGGGAGAGTTTAGGCCCTAAAATTATTGAACTCAATATTGAGTCCGGAGGGCTGTAGGGTCCCCAAGCGGAAAATGAGGTGTTGTTCCTCCAGCTCGTGTTGGGCTTCACTGGAACACTGTAGCAAGCCGGAGACAGAGATGTTGGCCAGGAAACAGGGTGGTGCATTGAAGTGGCAGGCAACAGGTAGTTCAGGGTCTTTTTTGCAAGCAGAACATAGATGTTCTGCGAAGTGGTCGCCATTGTCTACGCTTCGTTTCCCCAATGTAGAGGAGACCACATTGTGAGCAGCGAATGCAGTAGACTAGATTCTGGGAAGTGCAGGTGAAGTGTTGCTTCACCTGGAAGGTATGTTTGGGCCCTTGGATACTAGGGAGGGAGGAGGTAAATGGGCAGGTGTTGCACCTTCGCCGGTTACAGGGAAAGGTGCCGTAGGGCTGTGGGCAGGTGTTGGGGGTGAAGGAAGTGTGGACCAGGGTGTCCCGGAGGAAACAGTCCCTGCGGAAGACGGACAAGGGAGGGGAGGGGAATATGTGTCTGGTGGTGGCATCTTGCTGGAGGTGGCGGAAATGGCGTCTGATCTTCTGAATGTGGATACTGCTGGGATGGTAGGTGAGGACAAGGGGAACCCTATCGCTGTTGCGGGAGGGAAGAGAAGGGGTGAAGGCAGAAGTGCGGGAGATGGGTCAGACCCGATTGAGGGCCCTGTCGACAATGGAGCTGGGGAATCCTCGGTTGAGGAAGAATGTGGACATTTCGGGGGCTCCCTTGTCGAAGTTGTTCAGAATGTCTTCCCTCCCGCAACAGCGATAGGGTTCCCCTTCTCCTCACCTACCATCCCACCAGCATTCACATCCAGAACATAGAACATAGAACTTTACAGCGCAGTACAGGCCCTTCGGCCCTCGATGTTGCGCTGACCTGTGAAACCAATCTGAAGCCCATCTAACCTAAACTATTCCATTATCATCCATATGTTTATCCAATGACCATTTAAATGCCCTAAAAGTGGGCGAGTCTACTATTTTTGCAGGCAGGGCATTCCACGCCCT
>NC_063346.1:123799-194586 GCF_021869965.1 Rhincodon typus
CTTCCCAGAGAATCCTAGGATAAATCCCATCCGGCCCAGGGGACTTATCTATTTTCACACCTTCCAGAATTGCTAACACCTCCTCCTTATGAACCTCAATCCCATCTAGTCTAATAGACTGTATCTCAGTATTCTCCTCGACTACATTGTCTTTTTCCTATGTGAATACTGACGAAAAATATTCATTTAGCACCTCTCCTATCTCTTCAGACTCCACGCACAACTTCCCACTACTGTCCTTGACCGGCCCCAATCTTACTCTAGTCATTCTTTTATTGCTGACATACCTATAGAAAGCTTTAGGGTTTTCCTTGATCCTACCTGCTAAAGACTTCTCATGTCCCCTCCTAGCTCTTCTTAGCTCTCTCTTTAGGTCCTTCCTGGCTAACTTGTAACTCTCAAGCGCCCTAACTGAGCCTTCACGCCTCATCTCTACATAAGCCTCCTTCTTCCTCTTGACAAGAGATTCAACTTCTTTAGTAAACCACGGTTCCCTCGCTCGACCACTTCCTCCCTGCCTGACAGGTACATACTTCTCAAGGACACGCAGTAGCTGTTCCTTGAACAAGCTCCACATTTCAATTGTGCCCAGTCCCTGCAGTTTCCTTCTCCATCCTATGCATCCTAAATCTTGCCTCATCGCCTCAGAATTGCCTTTCCCCCAGCTATAACTGTTGCCCTGCGGTATATACCGATCCCTTTCCATCGCTAAAGTAAACGTAACCGAATTATGGTCACTATCACCAAAGTGCTCACCTACCTCCAAATCTAACACCTGGCCTGGTTCATTACCCAGTACCAAATCCAATGTGGCCTCGCCTCTTGTTGGCCTATCTACATACTGTGTCAGGAAACCCTCCTGCACACATTGGACAAAAACTGACCCATCTGAAGTACTCGAACTATAGCATTTCCAGTCAATATTTGGAAAGTTAAAGTCCCCCATAACAACTACCCTGTTACTTTCGCTCCTATCCAGAATCATCTTTGCAATCTTTTCCTCTACATCTCTGGAACTTTTCGGAGGCCTATAGAAAACTCCCAACAGGTTGACCTCTCCTTTCCTGGTTCTAACCTCAGCCCATACTACCTCAGTAGACGAGTTGTCATCAAACGTCCTTTCTGCCACCGTAATACTGTCCTTGACTAACAATGCCACACCTCCCCCTCTTTTACCACCTTCCCTGATCTTACTGAAACATCTAAACCCCGGAACCTGCAACAACCATTCCTGTCCCTGCTCTATCCGTGTTTCATCAGATGCCATTTCCGCCACCTCCAGCAAGATGCCACCACCAGACACATATTCCCCTCCCCTCCCTTGTCCGCCTTCCGCAGGGACCGTTCCCTCCGGGACACCTTGGTCCACACTTCCTTCACCCCCAACACCTGCCCACAGCCCTATGGCACCTTTCCCTGTAACCGGCGGAGGTGCAACACCTGCACATTTACCTCCTCCCTCCCTCGTATCCAAAGGCCCAAACATTCCTTCCAGGTGAAGCAACACTTCACCTGCACTTCCCAGAATCTAGTCTACTGCATTCGCTGCTCACAATGTGGTCTCCTCTATATTAGGGAGACGAAGCGTAGACTTGGCGACCGCTTCGCAGAATTCTGCTTGCAAAAAAGACCCTGAACTACCTGTTGCCTGCCACTTCAATGCACCACCCTGTTCCCTGGCCAACATCTCTGTCTCCGGCTTGCGACAGTGTTCCAGTGAAGCCCAACACGAGCTGGAGGAACAACACCTCATTTTCCGTTTGGGGACCCTACAGCCCTCCGGACTCAATATTGAGTTCAATAATTTTAGGGCCTAAACTCTCCCATGTCCCAGCCCCTCCCCCACACACCAGGCCCTGTTACCACATAGCCTGCCACTACACACCCCCTGTTGTTAGTCATTAACAGTCCCCATTAACAACTACTCACCCTCCCAGCCTGATTATTAGTAACTCCTTTGTCTGTCCAACTGTCTTTCTCTCTCTTTGGGCTCTATCCTATCGTTTACTCCCTACCCCACTCACCTGCCTATTTTCTGCATATAAACTGACGTTTTCCCAAATACTATCAGTTCTGAGGAAGGGTCACCGGACCCGAAACGTTAACTCTGTTTTCTCCTTCACAGATGCTGCCAGACCTGCTGAGCTTTTCCAGCAACTTTGTTTTTGTGCCATCCTTATGTGGTCTGGCCTACATGTGACTCCAGACCCGCAGCAATTTGCCCTCTGGGCAATTAGGGATGGGCAATAAACGTTGCCTAGCCAGCGACGCCCTCATTCCGTTAATGAATAAAGGGGAAAAAAGGTGGAATTTTAATTCCAATGAATATCTGGAATAAGAATCTAATCGTGAACATAAAGCCAATATCAGAAATCTAGTAATAACTCAGTGCTTTGGAGCATAGGGATTCTGGTGTCCTTGTGTGAATTGCAGGTATAGTAAATAATAAGGAAAGCAAATGGAATTTTGGCATTTATTGCTAAATGAATAGAAATGAATAGAGCTGCAGCAAAACAAAAGCCTTGGTGAGAACACACCTCGAGTATTGTGTACAGTTTTGGTCCCCTTCCTTGAAGAGAGACAGAGTTGTGGAAGTATACAGCAAGGAGACAGGCCTTTGGTTCAAACTGATCCCTGCCGACCAGGATTTCTAAACCGAACTAGTCCCATTTACATAGAAACTTAGAAGATAGGAACAGGAGAAGGCTATTTGGCCCTTCAAGCCTACTCTGCCATTTATCATGATCGTGGCTGATCGTCCAACTCAATAGCCTAATCCTCCTTTCTCCCCATAACCTTTGATCCCATTTGCCCCAAGTGCTATATCTAGTCGCCTCTTGAATACGTTCAATTTTTGGCATCAACTACTTTCTGTGGTAATGAATTCCACTGCCTCACCACTCTTTGGGTGAAGAACTGCCTCCTCATCTCCATTGTAAATGGTCTACCCCGAATCCTCATACTGTGTCTTCTAGTTCCAGACACACCCACCATTGGGAACATCCTCCCTGCATCTATCCTGTCCAGTCCTGTTAGAATTTTATAAGTCTCTCTGAGATCCTCTTCTCATTCGTCTGACCTCCAACGAAAACAATCCTAACCTAGTCAATCTCTTGTCATGTGAGCCCCACCATCCCTGGAATCAGCTTGGTAAACCTTCACTGCACTCCCTCGGGAGCAAGAGCATCCTTCCAGTAAATAACAAGGAAAGCAAATGGAAGGAGACCAAAACTGCCCGCAATATTCCAGGTGTGGCCTCACCAAGGCCCTGTATAACTGCAACACATCCCTGCTGCTGTACTCGAACTTTCTTGCAATGAAGGCCAGCATACCATTGACCTTCTTTACTGCCTGCTGTACCTACATGCTTACCTTCAGCGACTGGTGCACAAGGACACCCAGGTCCCGCTACACACTCCCCTCTCCCAGTTTATAGCCATTCAGATAGTAATGTGTCGTCTTGTTTTTGCTTCCAAAGTGAATGACCTCACATTTCCCCAAATTATTCTGCATCTGCCATTGATTTGCCCACTGACCCAACCTGTTGAGATCATGCTGAAGGATCTTTGCATCCTCATCACAGTTCACTCTCCCACCCAACTTGGTATCATTGCAGACTTTGAGATGTCACATTTTGTTCCCTGGTCCAAATCATTAATGTATATTATGAATAGCTGGGGTCCCAGCACTGATTCTTGTGGCAACCCACTAGTTACTGCCTACCAATTTGAAAAGGATCCATTAATTTCTACTCTTTCTGTTTCCTCTCTGCCAACCAGTTTTCTATCTATCTCAATACACTGTGTTTGACCTATATCCCTCTAAACCTTTCCTATCCATGTACCTGTCCGAAAGACTTTCAAATCTTATAATTATATCTGCTTCTACCACTCCCTCTGGCAGCACATTCCATACATGCACCGCCCTCTGTGTGAAAAAATTGCCCCGAGGTCCCTTTTAAATCTTTCCCCTCTCACCTTAAACCTATGTCTTCAATTTTTGGACTCCCCTACCCTGGGGAAATGATCTTGACTATTCACCTTATCTCTATGCCCCGCATGATTTTATAAAGCACTATAAGGTCATCGTTCCAGTCTCTCCTTATACTCAAAATCTCCAGTCTTGGTAACATCTTTTTAAATCTTTTTGCACCCTTTCCAGTTGAGTATCATTCTTCCTGTAGCAGGGTGACCAAAATTGTACATAGTACTCCAAATGTGGCCATACTAATGTCTTGTATAGCTGTAAAAGATTTCCCATCTCACATACTCAATCCTCTGTCAAATGCTGCCTTCACCACCCTGTGTGACGCCATTTTTGAGCAGATATGTACCTGCACCCCTAGGTGTATCTGTTTGACAGCACCCAGGGTCCTTCCATTAACTGTGTAAGTAATGCCTTGGTTGTCTTACCAAAATGCAACACATTTTAATTAAAATTCCATCTGCCATTCCTCGGTCCTCTAGCCCAGTTGATCAAGATCCTGTTGTACTCTTTGATGACCTTCTCTGTCTACTAAAACACCTATCCACAAACTTTCTAACCATGTCTTCTATATTCTCATCTAAATTGTTTATATAAATGACAAGCAACAGTGGACCCAGCACCAATCCTTGCAGCACACTGCTAGTCCACAGGCCTCCGGTCTAAAAGAAACAACTCTGTACCACCACCCTCTATTGCCAAGCTAATTGAGTAGCTGTTCCTGGATCCCATGTGATCTAACCTGACTAACTGGTCTACAATGTAAGACCTTGTTGAAGGCCTTACTAAAGTCCATTTAGATAACATCTACCAGTCTGCCCTCATCTATTGGGGTAGCACAGTGGCTCAGTGATTAGCATGCTGCCTTACAACGCCAGGGACCCGGGTTCAATTCCAGCCTTAGGTGACTCTCTGCGTGGAGTTTGTGCATTCTCCCTATGTCTGTGTGGGTTTCCTCTGTGTGCTCTGGTTTCCTCCCACAGTCCAAAGATACGTATGTAAGGTGGATTGGCTGTGTTAAATTACCCGTCATGTCCAGGGATGTGTAGGCTAGGTGGATTAGCCATGGGAGGTGCAGGGTTGCAGGGATAGGGTGGGATACTCTTCAGAGGGTCAGTGTGGACTTGTTGAGCCAAATGGCCTGTTTCTACACAGTAGGGATTGTATTAAGGGAAAATAAATTCTTGGTCACCTCTTCAAAAAAGTCAATCAAATTTGTGAGACATGAATTCCCACACACAAAGCCATGCTAATCAGCCCTTGCCTTTCCAAATGCATGTAGATCCTGTCTCTCAGAATCTTCTCCAACAACTAACCCACCACTGATGTTAGGCTCACCAGTCTGGCTTTCCCTGGTTTCTCCTTACAGCCTTTCTTAAATATTGGCACAACATGTCAACCCTTTAATGATGTCCATTCAACAGTTTGATAACAGTCAGAAAGAAGCTGTTCCTGAATACATGCACAAGCAGGTTCAAGCTTCTGTATCTACTGCCTGACAGAAGAGGTTGTAGGATCATTACCATGGTGCGATGGGTCTTTGATGTTGACCGTCTTTCTGCAGCAGCGAGCTGTGTAAATGGAGTCCATGGGTGGAAGGTCGGCTTCCGTCTGGGCTGTGCACACCACCTTCTGTAGTTTCTTACAGTCCTGGGCAGAGCAGTTGCCATAGCAGGCCATTATGCACCTGGACATGCTTTCAGTAGTGCACCTGTAGAAGTTGGTGAGGGACATTATGGACATGCCACACTTCCTGAGCTACCTGAGGTCGAAGAGGCATTGTTGTACCTTCTTGATTGTCGCATTTCTGTGTGAAGTCTCTGACAGGTCGTCGGTTATTGTCACTCCGAGAAACTTGATGCTGTTCACTCTCTCCATCTCAGTTCCATTGATGTAGATGGAGGCGTGTTCTCCTTTCTTTCTGAAGTCAATGATCAATTCTTTAGTTTTGTTGACATTGAGAGACATTGTTTTCATTGCACCATGTCAGCAAGCCCTCTATCTCCCTTCTGTATTTTGACTCATCATTGTTTACTTGACTTAACTTCTATCTTCTCCTCAACCACTCCACATGCTGATCTACTGTTCTGGTTCCCACCCCCTGCCACACTAATTTAAACTCCCCTGAATGGCACTAGCAAACCTCCCTGCCAGGATATTGGTGTCCCTCCAGTTTAGGTGCAACCTGTCCTCCTTGTACAGGAAGAGATCCCAGTGACCAAGATATCTGAATTTCTCCCTCCTACGCCAGCACTTTAGTCACACATTCAACTGTATTATCTTCCTATTTCTGGCCTCGCTAGCAAATGGCACAGAGAATTATCCTGAGATTACAACACTGGACGTCTGCTTTTCAGCTTTCTACCTAGCTCTCTAAATTCCCTTTACAGGACTCATCTCTCATCCTGCCTATGTCATCATTGGTATTATGGACCATAACCTCTGGCTGCTAACCCTCCCTTTTCAGAATATCCTGTGCCTGCTCAGAGATATCCTTGACCCCAGCACCAAGGGAAGCAACACATCATCCTGGAGTTTTGTTCATGGCCACAGAAATGCCCATCTGTGCCCCTGACTATAGAGTCCCCTATCACTACTGCTCACCTGCGCTTTGACACACCCTGCTGTACAACAAAGCTAATCATGGTCCCACTATCTGGCTGCTGCTTTCCCCTGAGAGGCCGTCGCCCAAGCAGTATTGAAAGCAGTATACTTGTTTGACAGGGGAATAGCCACAGGGGACTCCTGCATTGCTTGCCTGCCCCTCCTGACATTCACCCATCTTTTTGGAGGAAGCTTTGGTGTGACCACATCTCTGAAACTCCTATCTATAAAACTTTACGCCTCCTGTATCCTCAGTGAGTCCAACTGCGGCTCCAACTGATCCATACGGTCTGAGAGGAGCTGCAGGACACACTTCATGCTGACAGATGTCAGCAATATTTGACTTCTTCCTTATCTCCCACATCTTGCAGGTAGAGCAGACCACTGCACTAACTGCCATTTCCACCCGCTTTGAGTAACTGTTGGATTAAAAGTAAAGTCCTTACCTTGCCGTAACTTCATTGTGCTCATCCTCCTCGGTGAAGCCCAATGTTCACCAAGCTCACACTTCGGCATCAACAGCAGCACTTCACCCTCACTGCTGAAGGACTACTAAGGCTCTACTGTTTCCAAGCCACAACAAACTTTTTGAACAGCACTTTTTTTGGTTCGAGGAGGAGGGAGTAAGGGAGAGAAATTCTACGGTAATGTAATGTTTGGGGCTTCATCACTCTTTACACCAGGTCCTCTGCGATCCCCTTCTAAGTGGTGAGAAAGCTGACGTCTTCCAAAATCCTCCTCAATTGCTTTTCACTACCACCCTCTATCCCTGATTACAACTACGTTTCTCTTTTCTCCCCACTCTAATGTCTCTCTGGACTATGGGGCTATAGTCAGTTTGCTCATCGTCCCTTCAGCCTGGGCTCTTGTCCTTTTGAGTTTAAAAGCATTGAATGAGTTTTACTCTGTCTAATGCATGCCGTTCTTGTCCTGGGAGTGTTTGATGGAGACATTGTCAAGGAAGCTTTAATCTATTTCCAACACTCCTGTGGATGGAGTTTTCCTCTGCATGGTGCTATTTATGGGCTTGTTCCTCTCTAGTGATTGATGTGTTTGGTGTCACATGGTATGAAATGAGCAGTAAATGAGCATAATACCATAAGATGATAGGAGCTGAAACAGGCCGTTCAACCCGTTATGGTACTGTGCCATTCAGTGAGATCATGGCTGATTTGATAATCATTAACTTCACTTACCTACCTTTTTCTATAACCTTTGATTCCCTTCTTGGATAAGATCTGTCTTTCTCAATCTTAAAAACCCAGCTTTGACAGCCTTCTGGAATAAATAATTCCACTAATTCACTGCCCTGTGAAAACAGAAACCTTCCTCATCTGTCTTAAATCTGTGACCCCTTATTCTGAAATTATTTCTTCTAGCCCCAGACTCTCCCATAAGGGGAAAACTGTATTTCTGCACCCACCCTGTCAAGTGCCCAAAGAATCTTGTGTATTTCAGTCAAGTCACCTTGCATTCTTCTTAATTCCAACAAATACCATATTTACGTATTTACGTTAAGAATTGATCAGCCTACCTATAATTTTCTGATACATGCAGCTGTTTAGACCATAGGTCTTGAAATCCCTACAGTATGGAAACAGGCCCTTTGGCCCAACAAGTCTACACTGACCCTCAGAGTATCCCACCCAGACCCATCTCCCTATAACCCACCTAATCTACACATCCCTGAACATTAGGGGCAATTTAACATGGCCAATCCACCTAGCCTGCACATCTTTGGACTGTGGGAGGAAACCAAACCACCTGGAGGAAACCCACACAGACACAAGGAGAATGTGCAAATTCCACACAGACAGTTGCCTGAGGGTGGAATTGAACCAGTGTTCCTGGCGCTGTGAGGCATCAGTGCTAGCCACTGAGCCACTGTGCACCCCAGCTCCCCTACCGCCACCCCCCCCACTCCACTGAGCCACTGTTTTGTAAGTGGGATGAGGTTGTAGTGGTTAGGGGTCAGGAATCAGGGTCACACCCTCTCTGTCCCCACCCCGGCTGCTAAGGTCCCTGCCGGCAACTCTGCCCCATTCTGGTTGCACACAATCTGATGAATTCTTGATATATTTTTACTAGATTTGTGCTACACATGCTGAATTCAGAATATTTGTTTTATACAGTCAGAGCCTGGAGTTGTGGGTAAGGCTGTTTCAGTCGCAATTGATTCTGGATACCGGCATATTGATGGAGCTTACTCCTACATGAATGAAGCAGAGGTAGGAGCTGCTGTGAAAAAGAAGATTGCTGAAGGAGTGGTTACAAGAGAAAATCTCTTCATAGTCAGTAAAGTAAGTATTGGTAAGTATGGATGTCACTTGATTGTCATCTGCAGAATGATAAAAGCCAGTGTTATGGATGATGTTTCCCCAGTATTATGAACATTGTGAGAAGCCAGCTCATGTATATAGATTGGGACTTCTCAGTCATGAGGTGCATCATGAGTGAGCACTTCCAATTAAATTGGCATTGACCTACTATGGTAACAATGACATTTAAATTATAGTAGTGCAATATTGATAGTGCTTCAGGTCACTTTTTTTAAATTCTTCCATGGCATATGGGTGTTGCTGGCAGGGTCATAGGTGAATATGCAAATCAGGAGCAGGCTATTAGCTCCTTGAGAACCTGCTCAGCTATTCAGTAAGATGATAGCTAATCTGATTGTAACCTCAAATCCACATTCTCAGCTACTTCTAATTACCTTTCACCCCAATACCTCCAGCTGAACAAGAATCCATCTACCTCTGCCTTAAAAATATTCAAGGATTCTGCTTCCACCACCATTTCAAAAAGGGAGATCCAAAGACATTTGGTCCTCAGAAAAAGAACATTTGTCTTGTCTCTGTTTCAAATTACTGAAGCATGATGTTTTTAAACAGTGAACCTTGTTCTAGATTCTTTCATAAGAGGAGACACCCTCTCCACATCTACCCTGTTAAGACCCCCCAGAATTATATATGTATTAATCAAGATACCTCTTACTCAAGTTACCATCAGTTCTGAAGAAAGGTCACTTGGCCCGAAATGTTAACTCTGATGTCCCGACACAGATGCTGCCAGACCTGAGTTTTTGCAGCAATTTGTTTTTGTTTTTGTTTTTGTTTACCTCTTTCTCCTCTTTACTCCTGTGGGTACAAGCTTAGCCTGTCCACTCTATCTCAGAAGACATCTGCCCATTTCTGATATTAGTCTGATAAAGCTTCTCTGAATTGCCTTCAACCCATTTACATCCTTCCTTAAATAAAGTGACCAATAAGGTTCGCAATACTCCAGATATGGTCTCACCAGTCCCCTCTATAACAGAAGCATGACTTCCTTTATGTTCTGTCTCATTGGAGTAGGATGCTGGAAATCAAACCCTGTTATTCCTGGATCATCAAAGATTTTTTTAAAATACACAAAATTCCCTAATTTAGTTATATATTAGACTCACTTTTATAGAAAGCCTGACCAAGGTTCTGTACATAACAGGCATTACTATTTATTTTGAATACATAGATTCTAATGATGAACAGTCAACATATTCTCCTAGTTAATACTGTAACCCCCTTATACAACTCAACCCTAGACAGACATGCACACAGAAACAGAAAAATGGGTATTATGGTAGAGGGAAAGACTGAGAAGGCAATTCAGTGGCTCCTGTCCACAAGTTTCATTGAGATGATCCTTTTAGCATGTCAGGTCCTGCTGCTTCTTGATCTTTCACTTGTTTGCAGGAGGCACAAGGTGACTGATTCACAAATTATGAAGCCTCTGACTGATTACTTAACAGCTACAGCTCACTGAAACTCATGAGAGAAAATAAACTGCTTTTGTTCAAGTCTGAGGTTTTTTTCTTTGCAGAGAAAGGATGACACCTTCCTTTTCAGAGGTCTGATAGCTTCTGTTGAAACATTTACACCCTCAAGCTGTTTAGCTCCCTTGGAGCCAATAGCACAATTGTTGGCAGACAGAAGACCTTTGTTATTGACAACTGAACACCATTCCACAGACCAATCAGCAACTTGTTGGTTGAACCTCCTTTTGTACACACTCCCTGGCTTCTGTTCATGTATAGTAACCTCTCCATTGCTTCAACAAAGATTATTATAAGCATCATTTTAAATGATCTTCAGGAACTTGCTTTTAAAAATGCAGTAATCCTTTCCACAATCCTTGGTTTTTAAAGCAGCCCCATTTCAGTCCACAATCAAAAATACAGAAGAATAAAACAATATAGTCCTTACATTTTGTATTCAGTTCTCCTCGCAATAAATGATAACATTTTATTAGTTTTCCTGATTATTGCTGTTCCTGCATACAATTTTTGCAATTTATGCACTGGGACCACAGATCTGTCTGAATGTCACAGCTCTGCAACCTCACATCATTTGATAACGTATTAATGTAATCATTTTTATTCTTCTTACTAAAATGGCCAATTTCATATCCTCCCAGATTAAACTCCATTTGCTGCATTTTTGCCCACTAACCTTTCAATAATTTCTTGTAACCAGCTTTTGTCCTTATCGTAACTTACATACCTTTCTATCTTTGTGTCGTCAACAAATCTGTCAACAATATTTCCTACCCTATAATCTAAATCAGTTATATAAATTGCAGTTGAAGTATCAGCACTGGTCCCTGTGATGCACTATTCGTTTTATCTTGTCAACCTGAAAAAAAACCTATTCATACTTATTCTGTGCTTCCTGTTAGCCATCCAACCTTCTATCCATACCAAATGCTACCCCCTACATCATGAGCTGTTATTTTCAATAATATCCTTTGTGTCACCTTTTCAAATTCCTTGAAATCCAAATAAGCTTGCATTTACTGAATTATTGACGATCCTTACCTTACACTTGAACCGATTGGTTTTGTGAGCCATTTCAGAGGGCAGTTAAGAGTCAAGCTGTGGGTCTGTAGTCACTTGCAATCAGACTATTTAAGGATGACCGATTTCTTTCCCTAAAATATATTAATGAACCAGATGGATTTTTTTATAACAATTGGACACGAGTTATGTGTTCTCTCTTAAAAATCGATAGTCTAATTCCAAATATTAAATTCAAATTTTCGCCAAAAGCCATGGTGAGATTCAAACCCCTCTCCCAGACATCATGCCACCACCTCTCCACTTTTTGTTCTGTGCCATTGAAATGGACATCTGTAAAGGGACTGTAATTTCCCCTCCTCTGTAATTAAGGATCCCCTCAACTGCATGTCCTCCATTTCCCACACTTCTGCCCTCAAACCCCCTAACAGCAATAAGGATAGAGTCTTCTTAGTCCTTACATACCACTTCGCCAACCTCCAAATCTAACACATCTTCCTCTAACATTTTTGCCACCTACAATCAGACCCCATCACCAAAAGATATTTCCTTCCCCACTCCTGTCTGCTTTCCACAGGGACTGTTCATTCTGTGACTCCCTCGTCAACTACACACTCCCCACCAATTCCTCCATCACACCCGGTACATTTACCTGCAGCGGCAAGAGGTGTAACACCTGCCCCACACCTCCCTCTCAACTTCGTTCAAGGCCCAAAACAATCCTTCCAGATCCAACCTGTGTAGCTTCCAATGTAGTCTCCTCCATTACAGGGTAAACAAATGCAGACTTGGGGACTGGTTCATGGAGCATCTGCGCTCTGCACACAACCACTAACCCAACCTTCCAGTTGCCATCTGTTTTAGAACAAAGAACAAAGAAAATTACAGCACAGGAACAGGCCCTTCGGCCCTCCAAGCCTGCGCCAATCCAGATCCTCTATCTAAGCCTGTCGCCTATTTTCCAAGGATCTGTATCCCTCTGCTCCCTGCCCATTCATGTATCTGTCTAGATACATCTTAAATGACGCTATCGTGCCCACCTCTACCACCTCTGCTGGCAACGCGTTCCAGGCACCCACCACCCTCTGCGTAGAGAACTTTCCACGCATATCTCCTTTAAACTTTTCCCTGTCACCTTGAAATCGTGACGCCCTAGTAATTGAGTCCCCCACTCTGGGGAAAAAGCTTCTTGCTATCCACCCTGTCTATACCTCTCATGATTTTGTAGACCTCAAGCAGGTCCCCCCTCAACCTCCGTCTTTCTAATGTAAATAATCGTAATCTACTCAACCTCTCTTCATAGCTAGCGCCCTCCATACCAGGCAACATCCTGGTGAACCTCCTCTGCACCCTCTCCAAAGCATCCACATCCTTTTGGTAATGTGGCGACCAGAACTATACGCAATATTCCAAATGTGGTCGAACCAAAGTCCTATACAACTGTAACATGACCTGCCAACTCTTGTACTCAATACCCCGTCCGATGAATGAAAGCATGCCGTATGCCTTCTTGACCACTCTGTCGACCTGAGTTGCCACCTTCAGGGTACAATGGACCTGAACACCCAGATCTCTCTGTGCATCAATTTTCCCCGGGGCTTTTCCATTTACCGTATAGTTTGCTCTTGAATTGGATCTTCCAAAATGCATCACCTCGCATTTTCCTGGATTGAACTCCATCTGCCATTTCTCCACCCAACTCTCCAATCTATCTATATTCTGCTGCATTCTCCGACAGTCTCCTTCATTATTTGCTACTCCACCAATCTTAGTGTCGTTCCCCCTTCCACTCCCCTGATGCCATGTCCATCCTCGGCTTCCTCCACTGTCGGAGTGAGGCCAAATATAAACTGGAGGAACAACACCTGATATTTCGCCTTGGAAGCTTACAGCCCAATGGCCTCAATATTGACTTCACCAGCTTCAAAATCCCTCCATCACCTGCCTTATCTCATGTCCAGCCCTCCCCCTCCTGACCTGACCTAACCTAACCTGTCCATCTTTCAACTCACCTACAGTAACCCCCTACCTGCATCAACCTATCACCATCTCTCTTACCCTCCCTTCAGCCCTACCCCCCTCTCTTTATTTATTTCTGGGCTCCCCTCCCCGTTCCCAGTCCTGACAAAGGGTTTCAGCCCGAAATGTTGACTTGCCTGCTCGGATGTTGTCTGAATGGCTGTGCTTTTCCAACCTCACGCCTATAGAATCTGTAAAGGAATAACTGTGTTTGCTTTTGCATAGGAAGTTCAAAGGTAAACTGAACATTTAATTGGTCTGCTTTTAAAAGGGCCACGTTTTAAAAATTCATAAATTTTATTTCAGAGATTTTACATTTTAACAAATTCTTTCCTAGCTTTCTCATAAGTTTTTCTATGTCAAGATCCAGATGTTTCATACACTGTGCTCTGTCTTCCAGCTGTGGTGTACATTCCATGCTCTGGAGGATGTTAAACCAAGTCTGATGAAAAGTTTATCTGCCTTGCAGCTTACTTACCTAGACCTGTACCTCATCCACTTCCCTGTGGGATTCCAGGCATGTTTTTCTTTTTTAACCTGTGTTATCTTAACCTTTTCACGTCATTCTCAAAACAGGATATTGCATTAATTGTTTTTGCATGATAGCCAAAGTGGTAAATATTAAAGCAGAAGCTTGATCTTTATATGATTTAAACTTTATTTACAGAGCCATGCATTATAAAATATGGACCTGCAAACCCAATGAATCTTATATAGAGGATATAGGATCCATCTCATGCACAAATGACAGCAAAGTAGCGGCGCAGCTTCCAAGCTTTTATCCAGGGCTTGTCTGCTTCCTTCTGCTTGCTTTGTTTCTTTTTTTTTTCATATTTTCTTTTGCTATTTTCTTTACTCTTCTTTTTTCTCTCTTTGGAGACCTTTTCAGCAGGGTGCGAGCAGGCCCAGCCTCCAGAGCATGTGGTGTAGCAGTGGCAGGAGTTGGCTCATCGGAGAGTGGGCCGGGCAGAGCGAGCCCTCAAAGAGCTTGTGTTGGCAGCAGTTGTGGGCACAGTGGTGAGGAATGGTGCCAGAGTATGGCGACCTCCTTGATGGTCCCAGCGCAGGACTTGAGACTATGGCAGGGTGGCATCTGCGGTCAGTGTCAGTCAGCTGCGGCAAAGTGGTAGGCCCACTTCGGTAGTCCTGGCGGATTGACGGGTGTAGCGGTTGCTTCAGCACGTGGTAGGCCCGGTGTGCTGCTCCTGACAACATGGTGGTGGTGGCCCCAAAACAGGGCCTGGAATGGACTGTGTGGGGAAAGTGTGCCAAAGCAAAGGAGATCAAGCCCTTCTAGGAAGTGCAGTACCAGCATGGCTAAGCATCTTAGAAAGACTGTAATGCTTACACTTCTGCCTTTTGTTTCTTTATTTTTCTACTTAACACTAGGAAGGTCTGTAATGTGTAACCTTTAACTTTGTTCTTCATTTCTTTCTACCTTGTTCTTAAGATTTCGTACCTAAGATGGTGCTGTGTATGGCAACATTGTACACTGTACTTCTGTACTTTTCTACTTGTCTACATGTGACAATAAAGTCTAAATCTAAATCTTGGAGCACTGTTGAACCTTCACTTAATACCTATTGTCTGAATGGATGCTGGACCCACAGCTGGAATTCTATGAACAGTCTTGGGGCCCCTCATCTAAGGAATGATATATTGGCATTGAATTGAATTAGCTTTATTATCCCATATACTCAATAAATACCATAAAAAGTTTATACGTCACCACTCACAGTGCCATCTTAGGTACAAAGGTACCTAGGTACAGTTTTTTTTTAATTACAAGATCTTAGAAAATAGAGAAATAAAATGTCCAGCATTGCAGAAATAAAGTCCAGAACAGCAGTCTTCCTATCCATACCACGCTGGCACCTAGCCTCTAGTCAGTACCGGGCCCTGGCTCCAGGCCACATCAGACTTCACTCAAGGTTCATGAGGCTGGGAGATCAGTCCAGACCGCCACGCTGGGCCAAGAGGGCATCTCGTCGGAGGCAAAGAGTCGATGCTGGAAGCAGTCCTAAGGAGATTCACTTCGCTGAAATGACTACCAGAAATTGCTGGAGAAACTCCAAGTCTGACAGCATCTGTGAAGAGAAAGCACAGTCAACGTTCTGGATCCAGTTCCCTTTCATCAGAACTGTCAGTAGGCTGATACCAGGAATTGGGGGGCTGTCTTATGAGGCAACGTTGAGTAGCTTGGGCCTCTACTTTTTGGAATATAAAGAATGAGAGGTGACCTTATTGAAATAGACAAGGTTTGTAGAAGACTTAATAGGGTTGAAACAGAAAGGTTGTTTCCCTTGGAGAGTCTAAGACCAGAGGATGTAATCTCGCAGTAAGGAGTTGCCCTGTTAAGACAGAGATGAAGAAACATTTCTTTCTATGAGGGGAGTGAATTTGTGGAATTCTTTACTGCAAATGGCTGAAAAGGCTTGGATGCTAAGTGTATTCAAGGCTGAGATAAATAGTTTTTTTAAATCAGTAAGGATGTTGAGGGTTATGGTGAAAACGCAGAAAATTGGAATTGAATAGCTCCCTGTACCACAATGCTATGGTCAGTTTGCTGAACCTCCCTACAGCCCCCAGTCTCATCCACACAGGGAGCAAGAATCCCAAATCTGTTAGATAAGCTTAACGGCTAAGTCACCTTCAGCACTATCTCCTGGATTCATCTACCTGTCTCGCTGGTAGTCACACCCTGCTATCTCAGACTACTGAAACACAACATCCAGGTAACTCTTTCCCTTGCTGATGTCATACAATGTTTGAAGCTCAGACCCTAGCTCATCTCCATTCCTCAAGCAACCAACACTTGCTATAGATATGGTCACTATGAATCACAATGGGATCCACCAGCTCCCATATCATGCAGTTACAGCACATCGCCTAGCCCAGCATCTCTATTTTAATTACTTGGTTCTTGATTTGAATTTTTAAAAAACCTTTTCGTGGTCTTTTAGCTTGTAGCCTGTAATTATTTCCCATATTTACCTTCAGTTTGAAAGTGACCTATAAGAGTCAAATTAGTAGCTATCACGACCTATGAATTTATGGATTTACCTGTGATGTCACTCTTTTGTTCTGAGCCCTTAATCCTGGGCTTCAGTTTATCTTGGGCTATGTCTCACAGATCTCTCTTTCCTGATCGTGTGACTCTCACCTATGTGGCATCTTATCAAATGTCTTTTGGAAATCTGTATAAATACATATGCTGGTTTCTCTTTACCAACAGCATTAATTGCTTCTTCAAAGAACCTTAATAAATTAGTTATTATTTGAAAAGTTCTATAAATTGTTGTCATTGCACCTAACATATTATGATCATTGTGTACAAGTTGATAATTATCCTGTTTCTCACTTTGTTTTCACTGATGCATTTCTAAAATATTCTACTTTTAATGTTGTTTTAATGTTCTTATCTGTCCATAGTCCAGTTCTTAATTATTTTTATTTTCTGATTTTCAATGTTTTTGTCTATTTTGTTGACTCCTTTCAAAATTTATTAACATCTAATAGCTGTATCCACGGACTAGAGCATTTAGTATTGGATACTTTTTAATAAAGCATATTCTGTATTTCTGTACTCCTTGATTTTTAAAAAAGAAATTGCACTGTTCATCTACGTTTCCATGTTACAATATTTCATTCCATCTCACTGGTTTTGCATATATCCCAGAACCCTCGTTGTAATGCTGTGACAAACCTTATCCTATGATATGTACCTTCCTGCTTCAGTGTAACACTCTGAATTATCCATGTTATGTGCATCAAATTATTTCCTCTTTAACAGAAAGTGCCGGGTGAACTGTTTCCAGTGCAAGAAGGCAAGGTGCTAGTGACTGATATTGACTACGTGGACACATGGAGGGTGAGTCTCAAGTGGAAAGTGATTGTAGATCAATTTTTTCATAAAGAAATGGAAAGAAAAGTGAAGTGCCAGGAATAAGATTCTGTGAATTGTGTGGACTCCTAATTCCTTGACATTACCATCATACTCAAAATGTGCAGGATGTCAGAAGTGAAGTGCACAGCTGTCCTGCATTTCTGGCCAAGGTTAGGAACAATGGTGGCTGGGCTAGGTCTCTCAAAATATTAGGCTTGATATGTCTGAAATATCATCTTGTGTATCCTTCTCTTTTTAATGCAATAAAAATTATAGTAATTGTGATTGAAACTTCTAGCTTTGTGCTCACAAACAGGTGATAAAAATCTATTCTCCAGTCCATGGGAGTAGAGTGATAGTTTCTTTGTGTGTGTAGAAGTGTGCATCAGTTATTTTGGGAAAAGAAAAGCTTTTGTTGCTAACTTGAGCCTGTTGTTCTCTTGTGCCAATTTAAAAACTGTAACATTTATGAAATTTACACTTCCCTGTGTGCTGTGCTTTTAAATTTAATGGAGAAATTGTGATGTTGATGAATTCTTCCAATTCTGTTTCTGTGAGAGTCCAAATATCTGTAGTAACACATAGGGCTCCTGAGGTGCATTTGAAATATGCTATCTTCCCACTCTACCATATATATGTTTTATATCCCAGAGCAATTTCTGATCCATAGTTGTGTCTTTGATTTTTGGAGATAAAGACATTTTTTTGTTAACCAAAGTGTCTTAACTGCATTATAGTTTCATCTTTCTATCAGGCTGTGGGAATTTGTTAAAGATATTTCTGGCTGATGGCTTATCTATTTGTTACTGTATTTGTACACAATCTTTCAACATGCATTGTCAAAAAATAAGTACTGCATTAGCAAATGGTGTGATAAGCAATTCTGCAGCTCCCTCTTTAGCTCAGTTAGCTGGACGATTGTTTGCATCACTCTACATCTCAAACCAATGTGGGTTCAATTCCTGCAGTTACCATGAAGGAATTTCTTTCTCAACTTCTCCCCTCACCTGAGGTGTGGTGATCCTCAGGTTAAACTACCACCAGTTATCTCTTTCTAATGAAAGATCAGTCCTGTAGTCTGGTAAGGCTATGGTGACTTTACCTTTAACCAACCTGCTAAAATGGTATGTGTGTCCTGCTAAAATGGTATATGCCTTTATTGTAACTAGTATGCTGCCATGTTAAAAGGTTTCAATCTATGTCACAGTAAAGCACAGATGATAGTGTGACAAAGTGCTTTTCTTTCTTTCATTCACATCACTGGTTCAGCCAGCATTTATTGCCCATGCCTAATTGCCCAAAGGACAGTTTAAAGTCAACCATGTCGCTGTGAGTCTGGAGTCACATGTGGACCAGTCCAGGTGAGGATGGCAGTGTCTTCCCTAAAGAACATTAATGAGTCAGATAGGGTTTTCTAACAATTGATAATGGACTCATGGATCATCATTAAACTGTTAACTCCAGATATTTTATAATGGCTTGGAAAAATCAGAGGAATGTGAAGTATGTAAGAATTAAACATTTTTTATCTAGTGAATAGCTTGATGCTGCAGAGTTAATTTGTGTCTTTACCCCTTGTTCACAGTTGAACCTTTTTGTTAGTCAGTTTCCTGGCATGTTTGTCAACGTAGTCTTTTAAACCAAAGTGTTCAGGGAAATAAACTTCAAATCAGCAGAATAAAACAAAGCCTTCCAGCTCGAGTGCTAATTAGTTGCAATTATGTACTGGCCTTCTTGGCCTAGCAAGCCATTCAGTTGTATCAACCACTTAAAAGTCTCAAAGAAGGAATTAAACTAGACAGACAGCTTGGCATTAACCTGGGTATTGGGAAATGACAACAACCCTGTCAACCCTGCAAAGTCCTTATGATATAAACCGTAACTTTTTTAACCGAAATTATTTTAAGCTTAACACTTTGAGTTTTGTGTGTCTGAAGTTAATAATGAACTTGTAATGGTGATAGTTTCTGAGAACCAATTTAGCAGGACTAAAGGTTTTTATTGTTTGCCTTGATGTTTTATGACTTATCAAAGTAAATCATCATGCTTTAATGTCTGTTAGAAGCTTAGTTTTTTTTTTAAGGTTCAGGGAAACACCCATAGCTTCTTTTAGTTTTACTATTTTTTTTGGCTAGTTATGCAAATATCCCCATCTTCAATGATGGAAGAGCTCAGCACATTGGTCCAAAAGATTTTGCAACAGTCTTCATTAGAAGATTGTAGTACAGCCACAACTCTGGCATCTACCCAACAATGTGAAAAATTGTCCAGGTGTATACACAATGCATGGCAAATCTAACCTGGCTGATAACTGCCCTGCTCTCAATTGTCAGTAAAGTGATGGAAGATGTCATCAACAGTGCTATCAAGCAGCACCTGCTTATGCTCAGTTTGGATTCTGCTTGGGCTACTCTGTTCCTGACTTCATTACAGCCTTGGTTCAAACATAAATAATAGTGCAGGTCAGTGGCTAGGAATCCTGCAGTGAGTGACTCGCCCCCTGACTCTCCAAAGCCTGTCCACTATTCAAAGCTGCCTATAGAGATAACAAGGTGTAGAGCTGGATGAACACAGCAGGCGAAGCAGCATCAGAGGAGCAGGAAGGCTGACGTTTCAGGCCTAGACCCTTCTTCAGACCCTTTTTCTGAAGAAGGGTCTAGGCCCAAAACGTCAGCCTTCCTGCCCCTCTGATGCTGCTTGGCCTGCTGTGTTCATCCAGTTCTACACCTTGTTATCTCAGATTCTCCAGCATCTGCAGTCCCTACTATCTCTGATTCAAAGCTGCCTGTTAAGATTGTGATGGAATACTCACCACCAGCCTGGATGAGTGCACTTCCAAATATATTCAAGAAGCTTGACACCATCCAGGACAAACAATGTACTTGAATGGCACCCCATCCACCACCGTCAACATTCACTCCCTCTGCCACTGATGCACACGGCATCAGTGTGTACCAGCTACAAGCTGCACTGCAATAACTCACCAAGGCTCCTCCAATAGCACCTCCCAATTCTCAACCCCTCCCATGTAGAATGGTGAGGGCAGCAGATAGATCGGAACACCACCACCTGCACGTTCCTCTCCAAACTACTGTCCACCCTGACTTGCAAATATACCACTGGTCCTTCAGTGTCACTGGGTCAAAATCCTGCAACTCTCCCTCTAGGGGAGTTGTGGATCAGCCTACAGCAAATGGACTGCCGTGGTTCAAGAAGCTCACCACCAACTTCTCTTAAGGTAACTAGGATAGGTAATAAATGCTGTAATAAATCCTAGCCAGCAATGCCAAAGTTCCATGAGGAAAAAAAAATACAAGTGTCATGTAGACTGCTGTTTGAACATGCAGTAATTGAAGGGATTACAGGCAATTTGGAGACAAGGGATTTTGCGTACAGATGGAGCTGTTTGGCAACAAGAAATAAGTTGGTGTATGGACTAATTCTAGTTATCCCGCCAACAGCTGTGTGATAGATTCTCGGGTAACTGATCAGTTTGGGGCTGGTAACATGATAAAGGGAAGAATTTTGATCTTCACCTGTTCAGGACCTGTCCCTGTTCTTTGCAGTAAAAATCCATTCTAAACCTGAAAAAAAAGGTCCTTCTGTCCTTTAGTTGTGGTGTAGTAAGCCAGAGTCATTTATAAGCCACAAACCACCTTGTGTCTGTTGCAAACAAGTGGAAACTTCCAAAGAAAGATGACTGAAGGGCAAATTCTGGCCAGCATGAGAATCATAAGAATAATCTCGGCAATCTATTTTACTAAGACCTTATTTGTGTGTGTGTGTGTATAGAATAGATTAGAGTTTTAATTTAGTTAATTAACTGTTTACCTGTAGCCAGAGTCTAATTATCTGTAATGTATAGTGATTCTTGTTCATACAGAAACCTGATTTATGTTTCCTATCAACCTTGGTCTGAAAATCAGTAATTTGGGGTATTTTGTGCACTTATTGTAAGATCTTTAACTTTAGTGACAATTCTGGAATTAGCAAGGCTTGATTTATATCTACCTACACCAGTGAGTCATGACATAAATAGGGTAGGGTACACATTCCCTTTTCTGTAGGATAAAGTAGAGTTTGCAGCGCCTTCCTGCTAAACAAAATGCACATTACTTGTTCCATGGAGTATGGCATACATTTTGATCAGTGGTTCTAGATTGTTCAATAATCATGATGTATAGAAATATTCTTTTCTTTTTGCCAACAGGCTATGGAAGGTTTGGTGGATGAAGGGCTGGTGAAATCGATTGGTGTTTCCAATTTTAATATTTCCCAGTTGAAAAGACTCCTGTCAATAGCTCGTATAACTCCGGCAGTAAACCAGGTATTTATGCTCATTATTGGAATGAAACATTGGGTAAGAATAATGTTCTAGCATAGACACATGATCCACCTCATTCCCCAACATCAGGTCCAGCAGTGCCTCAGTCCTAGTTGGACTGAGAATACAGAACAAGTGACCTTTCCTGAATGCATTGCAAGAATTCTTTCACCCAACTTTTATCCTTTATTCTAACTTGTTGAATGATAATTGGGTAATTAAAGATATAGTCCTTGAACATCTTTCCCTACAGATTTGTTCCTCTCATTCACAGTTTGCAGAGTTACAGAATACTCACATCCATTTTGCTTCTCAACCCTTATCAAAGGGATTTCATCTTTATCTCCTCGACATCCTCTCTTTCTAACCACAAAAATGTATTCATTAATATTGCCCATCTACTTCTCTTTTCTCCTCTATCTTTTCTGAAAACTGCTTGATTTTTTTTTTATTTCTTTAATTCTTTTGTATGGTTTGGATGCTACTAGTAAGGCCAACAATTGTTCAGCCCTAGTTGCTGTTGAACCGAGTGTCCCACTGGGCCATTTTAGAGGGCACTTAAAGGTCACCCACATTGCAGTAAGTCTGGAGTCACTTGTAGAACAGACTAGGTAAAGACAGCAGATTTCCCTCCCTAAAGAACATTAGTGAGCCAGGTGGGTTATTATTGTAATTTCATGGACACCATCACTGATGCCAGCTTTGAATTCCATATTTAATTAATTGAATTTAGTTCTGAGGAAGAGTCACCGGACCTGAAACGTTAACTCTGTTTTTCTCTTCACAGATGCTGCCAGACCCGCTGAGCTTTTCCAGCAACTTTGTTTTTGTTCCTGATTTACAGCATGTCCAATTCTTTCAGTTTTTAATTGAATTTAAATCCCACTATCTACCCTGGTCAATCTTGAAGAGAACAGCAAAGAACAATCTAATGTTGAACTTCTGAAATGAAAGATTCAGGGTAATGTGACAATAAGTAATCTATAACAGATGATGACTCAGGTATAAGGTTAGCACATTCCAAAAGGAAAATAGAGGAACTGTAACTAAGGCTCTTTGAATGATGAGGTATGGAAATTGAATTAAATGAAATGGAAGAGAGGAATAATACATCTCTAGTGAATTCATCAATCAAGAACCAGAAAACATAAAACTGAGAGGTCAAGTGAAGAAGAAAATATTGCCGAAGAGTAATATGGGAATAGAGTAGCATTTAACATAAAAGGGAACCAGAAATCTTTCTAATGCCATCAAGATGGGGTGCAGCTTATTAGGGTCAAAGGGCAAAATGAAAATAATTAATGACTATGTTGTATCTGTGTTTATTCAAGAAGAGGAATCTGACAAAGTATCTGTAGAAAAGAAGATGAGTGAAAATTGATAGGATAGCTGTACTGGAAAGATTGCATATGCTTAGAGTGGGCAGGTGGCCTGGTCTGGCTGGTTTGTATCCAGGTTGCTCAAGGAAGTGGGAGTAGGGGTCTTCAAAGTATATCCACCATCTACAAGGCACAAGTCAGGACTGTGATAGAATACTCCCCACTTACCTGGATGGGTGCAGTTTTAACAACATTCAAAGCCTGACATTGCCGAGGACACCACATATACAAGCATCCATTCAGTCCATCACTAGCATTCAGTACCAATAGTGTGTACCATCTGTAAGATGCACTGCACAAATTCACCAATGGTCCTTAAACGGCACCTTTCAAACCCTCAATCAGATACATGGGAACACTGCCAACCACAAGTTTCCTTCCAAGCCACTCACCATCCTGACTTGGAAATGTCTCGTCGTTCCTTTGATGTTGCTAGGTCAAAATTCTGGATCTGTAATTGTACTGTGGCTCAAGAACTGCATGAACTTCAACAGTTCAAGGCTGCAGCTCACCACCATCTTCTCAAGAGCAACTAGGGACAAGCAATAAACGTTGGCCAGCCAGTGACACCCAAATTCCACAAATGAAAGAGATCTGGGTGTTCAGGTCCATTGTACCCTGAAGGTGGCAACGCAGGTCGATAGAGTGGTCAAGAAGGCATACGGCATGCTTTCATTCATCGAACAGGATATTGAGTACAAGACTTGGCAGGTCATGTTACAGTTATATAGGACTTTTGTTCGACCACATTTGGAATACTGCGTGCAGTTCTGGTCGCCACATTACCAAAAGGATGTGAATGCTTTGGAGAGGGTGCAGAGGAGGTTCACCAGGATGTTGCCTGGTATGGAGGGCACTAGCTATGAAGAGAGATTGAGTAGATTAGGATTATTTACATTAGAAAGACGGAGGTTGGGGGGGAACCTGATTGAGGTCTACAAAATCATAAGATGTATAGACAGGGTGGATAGCAAGAAGCTTTTTCCCAGAGTGGGGGACTCAATTACTAGGGGTCACGATTTCAAGGTGAGAGGGCAAAAGTTTAAGGGAGATATGCATGGAAAGTTCTTTACGCAGAGGGTGGTGGGTGCCTGGAACATGTTGCCAGCGGAGGTGGTAGAGGTGCGCACAATAGCTTCATTTAAGATGTATCTAGACAGATACATGAATGAGCAGGGAGCAGAGGGATACAGATCCTTGGAAAATAGGTGACAGGTTTAGATATAGGATCTGGATCGGCACAGGCTTGGAGGGCTGAAGGGCCTGTTCCTGTGCTGTAATTTTCTTTGTTCTTTGTTCTTTGAAATAAAAAAGCGCCAAATGATAGCCTAACTAATGACACCAACATCCTGTGCATTTTAAAATATTTTGCTTCCATACATCAATTCCAATAACTTGTTTTAGCATTCCTTTCTTATGTAATTATTCTATCCACATTTGCTTTACCTAAATGCTAAGATATGTATACCTTTGTATATGGTTATGCTTGGGTGAATCTTCCAGTATATGTGTGTTTGTGTTATACTTTTATATGGGTGCATTGTCAGCATGTTGTGACTGGAAGCAGAAAGTCACAAAGGACATAGAATTTAATACCCCCTTGCTAGTAGCCCATTTCCCGTTGAGCCAAGTGAGCCTTTTAAGTGGGTAATTACATCCCACTGTGTTTCATCTCACCGCCAGCCACCAGCATTTAACCTGCACTTGCATTGTATACGAACATATTAATTAGGAGCAGAAATAGACCATTTGGTTGCTGAATCTGCTTTGCCATTCACTAAGATTATGACTAATCTGTTTGTATTTCAAGTTCCATGCTCCTGTCTATCCCCAATAATCTTAGATTTTTGTTAGGCAGGAGAATCTATCTACTTCCCTCTTGAGAAAACTTTAATGACCCCACTTCTAGTGCTTTCCGAGGTAGAGAATTCCAAAGTCTTACAACCTTCAGAGAAAGAAAATTCTTCTCAGTTCTGGGTGGAACAGTAACTCAGTGGTTATCACTGCTGCCTCACAGTGCCAGGTTCAAGCCTAGCCTCAGGCAACTGTCAGTATGGAGTTTGCATTCTGTCCATGTCAGCATTGGTTTCCTCCAGGTGATCCAGGGATGTGCAGGCTAGGTGCATTAGCCATGGGAAATGCAGGATTACTGGGGCTTGGGTCTGGGAGGTGTGCTCATTTTTTGTGTCAGTGCAGACTTAATCAGCCGAATGGCCAGCATCCACATTGTAAGGATTCTGTGAATAGGTCAAAGAGTATGGAAAGGGTCAGGAATCTAACTTCTTCCACAGTAGTTATGGGGACAACTAAGGGTGTTGTACTTAAAGGAATGCAGTATACGAAACAATGTAGGTGAGCTTGTAGCATCGATTAAAATTGCAGGCATGACATTGTGGGTATCACAGATGTGGCTGCAAGGATACACGTCCTATCGCAAGGGCAGGCAGATGGGCGAAGGGTGTGGGGTTGCCTTTTGTTAATGGGAAATGAAATTAAGTCGATAGTAAGAGTGATACAGAGTCAGAAGATGTAGAAGGGTAGATTTGAGGAACCGCAAAGGGAAAAAGATCCTTATGGGAGTTGCGTACAAGCCTCCTAGCAGTAGTCGGAATGTGGGGAAGAAAATAAACCAGGAGATGGAAAAGGCGTACCAAAAAAGGCACTATTACAGTAATCATGGGGGTCTTCAACATGAAGGTGGACCTGGAATACAAGTTTGGTAGCAGATCTCAAGAAGAAGGATTTGTACGAGATGTGGTTTCTTTTCCTTGAAGAGGTAGAGCCCGTTACTTGTAACCCCCTACCTGCATCCACTTATCACCATGCCACCTACCCTCCCCGCAGCTCCACCTCCCTCTCTCCCTCCATTTATTTCTGGGTTTCCCTTCCCCTCCTCGGTCCTGATTAAGGGTTTTGACCCAAAACGTTGACTTTTCTGCTACTCGGATGCTGTCTGACCTGCTGTGCTTTTCCAGCTCCAGATTTATTGATTCTAGCTTCCAGTATCTGCACTCTTTACTGTCTCGTACTGTCTCCTTACATTTTAGCAACAGCATAGGTAGAAGAAGGGATTAGATCCTGCAGAGTGAATATAGGGAGTTAGGCAGGAGGTTAAAAAGCAGGACTGCAAGGGTAGTAATCTCTGGATTACTCCCAGTGCCATGTGTTAGTGAGAGTAGGAATAGAAGGATAGAGTAGATGAACGCATGTCTGAGGAGCTTGTGCAGGGGATAGGATTCAGATTTTTGCATCGTTGGGATATCTTCTGGGGTAGAAGTGACCTGCAAGAAAGGAATGGGTTGCACCTGAACTGGACGGGGTCCGATATCCTGGTGGGAAGATTTGCTCAAGCTACTTGGGAGGGTTTAAAGTAGTCTGGCAGAGGGTGAGCCTCCAAGCAGTCATGAGACGGAAGAGTAGGTTGAGGCTGATTCAGAAGTTAAAGAGAGCAAGTTAAATGGACAAGGCAGGTAAGAGCACAGCAGAGAACGAGGGAAGACTGATGAATTAAACTGTATTTATTTCAATGCAAGAGGCCGAAGAGGTAGGCATGATGGTAACATGGGATAAGGATATATCATAGCTATTACAGAAACACGGCTGAAGGAGGGACAGGACTGGCAGCTCAATTATCCAAGTACAAATGCTATAGGAAGGATAGAAGAGGAGGCAAAATAAGAAGGGAGGATGTTTTTAATTAGGCAGTACTTAGACGGTTTATTCTGGGGGGAATGTCCATTGAAACTATATGGATTGAACTGCGAAATAGGAAAGGGGGTGATTGCTTTGATGAGATTGTACTATAGGAAACCCAATAGTCAGCAGGAAATTGAGGAGCAAATATATAGGGAGATCAAAGAAAGCTGCAAAAATTACAGGGTACTAATAGTAGGGGATTTTACCTTTCCAAACATAGACTGGGATTGTTAAGGGCTTTGTTAAGTGCATTTTGGAAAAATTTCACAATCAATACATAGATGGCTCATCTAGAAAAGAGGTCAAGCTTTGCCCCCGCTTGGGAATAAGGTAGGACAAGCGACTGAGATGTTAGTGGGGGAGCACTTTGGGTCCAGTGACCATAATCCTATTCCTTATGGAAAAGGATAGGCCAGGCTCACATGTTAAAGTTCGAACTTGGGGGAAGGCCAATTTTGATGGTATCAGACAGGAACTTTCAATCATTGATTGGTGGAAGCTGTGCACAGGACGTCTGGTAAACTTTTGCCATCTTCTTTTATATTACTAGCTAGCTGGCTCTCATATTTTGTCTTCTCCCCACTTAATGCTTTTTTAGTTATCCTCTGCTGATTTTGAAACACTTCCCAATCCTTTGGATTCCCACTAATCTTCACCGCATTATATGCTTTCTGTTTCGCTTTTATGCTGTCCCTGACTTCCCTTGTCAGCCATAGTTGTCTCATCCTCCCCTTGGAGTGTTTCTTCTTCCAAGGATTGTGATTGGTCAGTGGGAAGGGTGGAGCGGACAGCTGAGTCAGAAAATGGACACGTTAGGGGTGGAAAGGTTTGGAAGCTAGTGAAGCCAATATTCAGGCCATTGGGCTGTAAGCTCCCAAGGCGCAATATCAGGTGTTGTTCCTCCAGTTTATGTTTGGCCTCACTCTGACAGTAGAAGAGGCCAAGGATGGACATGTCACCAGGGGAGTGGGAGGGAGAGTTAAATGGGATGGCAACTGGAAGATCGCGTTGGTGAGTGTGTGCAGAGCACAGATGTTCCTCAAACCGGTCCCTGGTTGTATTCAGAGGGACGACACATCATCCTGTGACATTTCCATCACCTACAATCAGACCCCAGCCCAGTCCGCTCACCACAAGGACCATTCACTCCGCGACTGCTTCATCAGCTCCACAGACCCCATCAACCCCTCCAACACACTCGGTACCTTTCCCTGCAACTACAGGAGGTGCTACACCTGCCCCTACACCTTCCCTCTCACCTCCATCTGAGGGCCCAAACAATCCTTCCAAATCTGGCAGAGATTCACCTACACTTCATCCAACTTCATTTACTGTATTTGTTGCTCCTCTATACTGGGGAGACTAAACGCAGACTCGGAGACTGGCTCATCTGTCCATCTTCTGACTCACCTATCCACTCCACCTTTCCCACTGACCAACGACAATAACCTCCTACGTCCATCCACCTATAACCATCCCATCTACTTGCTCCCCTCCCCCTCCCCAGCCCTGACAAAGGGTTTTGACTCGAAATGTTGACTTTCCTGCTCCTTGGATGCTGTCTGACCTGCTGTGCTTTTCCAGCTCCACATTTATTGACAAAGCAATGACCTGCAACTGCTCTTTTTTTTAAATTCATTCATGGGATGAGGGTGTCGTTGACCAGGTAGCATTTATTGCCCATCCCTAATTGCCCAGAGGGCAATTCAGAGTCAACCACATTGCTATAGGTCTGGAGTCACATTTAGGCCAGACCAGGTAAAGGTGGCAGTTTCCTTCCCTGAAGGACATTAGTGAACCAGATGGGGTTTTCCAACAATTGACAATGGATTCATGGTCATCATTAGATTCTTATTTCTAGATATTTTATTGAATTCAAATTCCATCATCTGCAATGGCGGGATTCAAACCCAGGTCCCCAGAACGTTATCTGGGTCTCTGGATTAACAGTCCAACGATAATACTGCTAGGCCATTGCCTTCCCCTTTGAGAATTTGCTGCAACCGCTCTAAGACATGCTTGACCCTGGCACCAAGGAGGCAACACACCATCTTGGAGTCTTGCTCGCAGCTGCAGCTGCTCCTGACTATACAGTCCCCTTCACAATTGCTCGCTTGGACTTTGTCATACCCTGCTTTACAGCAGAGCCGGTCGTGGTGCCAAAGATCTGGCTGCTGCTGCCATTTTTCCCCTGAGAGGCAGTCTCCTCCACCCCTCGCTCCCAGCAAAGGTATCCAAAATGGGATATTTGTTTGAGAGGGGGATAGGCACAGGAGACTTCTGCACTACCTGCCTATCTCTCCTAGAGGACACCCATCTACCTGACAATGCCTGCAGTGTGACTACCTTCCCGAAGCTACATTCTAAAACACTCTCTGCCTCCTGTATGCTCCTCAATTGCTTCCAATTGGGTGGTGCGATGGCTCACCAGTTAGCACCGTTGCCTCACAACACCAAGGACATAAGTTCGATTCCACCCTCAGTTTGCACGTTCTCCCTGTGTCTGCATGGGTTCTGCCAGTGCTTCAGTTTCTTCCCACAGTCCAAAGATGTACAGGTTAGGTGGACGGGCCTTGCTAAATTACCCATTGTGTTCAGGGATGGTATAGGTTAGGTGCATGAGCCACGGGAAATACAGAGTTACATGAATGGGGTAGGGGAATGAGTCTGGGTGGCATGCTCTTCAGAGGGTCAGTGTGGACTTGTTGGGCTGAACGGCCTGTTTCCACACTGTAGGGATTCTATTCTATTCATTCTAAATTGCCACTCCAACCAATCCATGCCATCTGCAGACATAGTTGCTAAGGCCACTTGAGTGCTCCCTGATATCCCACATCAGGCAGGAGGAGCATACCACTGTACTGACTGTCATCTCTGGCCCTTTAGCAACTAGCAGATTTAGGGAAAAGAAAAGGCCTTACCTTCCCCTTCCCCTTACCCTTGTTGCTGCTCATGCTGCACAACAAAGCCTGGTATTCACCTAGACCCACTGTTGAATCTAACCAGCAATGCGACCCTCCCCCACTTGCCTAAACTCCCACACTTAACTCAATTCCCAGCATTTGCACTGTCTTGCTGGTGTTGTGTGATTTCTGACCTTGTCCACCCCAGTCCAACACCAGCAAGTTCACATCATGGTCACATTCTGTGCTTGGAGCACTTTAGGCCTAGCTCTTGTAGCAGAATGGGCCTTATACCATAAGAACTAGATCTAACCAGTTTACTTAATTAGATTAAGTAACTACAGCACCAGGAGAGCTTGTTTAAATTTTACTTAGACCTGAAAGGAAAAGAAATTCAACACTTAAATATCTATCCTTCCCTTAACCACAGTTTTAGATTTTAAGAATACAAAAGATTAAGATTATATTCTTAAATTCCCACACTTAGCTCAATTCCCAGTGTTTGCACTCTCTTGCCAATCATACTCTCGTTATCTCAATGTATGTAGACAGTGTTCTGCATGAGTAAGAAATGTCTTTGGTTTTTGCAACTGCTGGAAATGCCAATTTCCAATGTTTGTTTTTCTTGATGCACAAAGACGTGCACAAAGGTTCTTTTTATGAATAATGTATATTTTGACAAAAAGAAATTTTTGCAGCAGTTCACCCACACCACAGGAATGCAAGAACTGTCCCAGTGACAGGATCAGTTTTAAATCCTTATTGGACGGTTTAGTGATCTTAAGAAAAAACTTAACGTGTTTGAAAATTGCCAGCATAAATGTGCATAGTGTGAAAGCCACTACACGATGTCACTCCACATTTCACCTGACGAAGGGGCTACACTCCGAAAGCTTGTGTTTTCAAATAAACCTGTTGGACTATAACCTGCTCCTATGATGCTGCTTGGCCTGCTGTGTTCATCCAGCCCTGCACCTTGTTGTCTCGGATTCTCCAGCATCTGCAGTTCCTACTATCTCTGATTCGACTATAACCTTGGACTATTTCCTTGGCCTGCTGTGTTCATCCAGCCCTGCACCTTGTTGTCTCGGACTATAACCTGGTGTTGTGTGATTTCTGACCCTGGCCAATGTCAAAGCAGACCTCCTGTTTCTGCGGTGGAGGGGTGGTTTTTCTGATTGGAAATCTGTGACGAGTCACCTGCAATCAGACGCCACCACCAAAAAGATATTTCCCACCCCACCCCTGTCTGCTCGCCACAGAGACCATTCACTCCGCAACACCTTCGTCAGCTCCACACACTGTTGGGACTCCTATTGTTTGTAATATACGTATAAATGATTTGGAGGAGAATGTAGGTGATCTGATTAGTAACTTTGCAGATAGTACGAAGATTGACGGAGCTGCAGATAATGAGGACGATTGCCAGAGGATACAGCAAGATTGTGGATAGGCTGGAGACTTGAGCGGAGAAATGACAGATGAAATTTAATTCAAACAAATGCGAAATGACGCATTTTGGGAGATCTAATGCAGGAGGGAAGTATATCGTAAATGGCAGGACCCTTAGAAGCATCAACATACAGGGGGATCTAGGCATACAGGTCTGCAGGCCCCAGAAAGCGGCAACACAAGTGGGTAAGGTGGTCAAGAAGTCATATGGCATGATTGCCTTCATCAGCCAGGGCATGGAGTATAAAAATTAGCAAATCATATTGCAGCTGTATAGAACGTTAGATAGGCCACATTTCGAATATTATCTACAGTTCTGGTCACCACACTACCAGAAGGATGTGGAGACTTTGGAGAGGGTACAGAACCTGTTTACCAGAATGTTGCCTGGTTTGGAGGGTATGAGCTATGAAGAGAGATTGGGCAAACTTCATTTGCTTTTCACTTGAATGTCAAAGAATGAGGGATGACCTGATAGAAAGTTAGAAACTTATGAAAGGCATGGATAGTTGGAGTCTTTCTCCCAGGGTAGGATTGTCAAGTACTAAATTTGTATGTTTAATGTAAAATGGAGTAATTTTAAGTAGATATGAGAGACAAGTTTTTTTTTACACAGAGCATGGTAAGTGCCTATAATGTGCTGTCAGAGGAGGTTGTGGAGGCAGATACAGTAACAACTTTCAATAACTTGACAGATACAAACAGGGAATAGAGGGATATGGGCAGCATAGAGGCAAAAGGCATCATCTGTTGGCGGAGTCTTAGTGGGCTGAAGAGCCTGCTCCTATGCTATACTGTTCTTTAGTTTTTGTTTTAATTAAACAGTGCTCATTAGTTCTGGACTCATTCACAAGGGAAACATTCTTCCAATATTCACCTTGTTAAGACTGTTCATGATTTGGCATAGTTCAAACAAGTCACCTTTCACGAAATTCTAGAGAAAACAACCCCAGTCTGTCCGGCCTTTCCTCTTACCGCTGTCACGGAAAGGCAGCCAACATCATCAAAGACCCATCACACCCTGGTAATGATCTCCTACAACCTCTTCCCTCAGGCAGAAAATGCAGAAGCTTGAACACGTGCATGGGCAGGTTCAGGAACAGCCTCTTTCTGGCTGTTATCAGACTGTTGAATGGATTCTAGCCTGAAGTAGTGTAACCTGCAATGTAACCTGTATGCCTCTAAGTCTTTTTGATCTGTACATCCTTTGCTTGCTGTAATCTGTAAATGAGCCTGTACTGCTCGTAAACAAAGCTATTCACTTTATTTTGGTACATGTGACAATAAAATCAAAATCAAAATAACAGTATTCAAAATGTGCTTTCACCTATGCCCTGTATAATTGACACATAACATCCTTACTTTTATAAAAGCAAAATAAAGCTGATGCTTGAAATCTGAAACAGCAACAGAGCATGCTGGAGAAACAGTGTCTGACAGTATCTGTCAAGAGACCGGGTTAATGTTTTGAATCTGATGTTCCAACCGAGAGATATATCGGACTCAAAACATTAGCTCTGTTTCTCAATCCTTACTTTTACATTCAATTCTTGCCTCAATAAAGAATAGCATTCCATTAGCTGCCTTAATTACTTGCTGTACCTGCATGCAAACATTTTGTGGCTAATGCACAAGAATACCCAGATTCATCCACCTCAGAATTTTGTAGTCCATTTAAATAATACTCCGCTGTTTATTAGTTCTGCCAAATTAAACAGTTCATATTTTGCTACATTATATTCTACCTTCGAGATTTTTGGCCGCTCACTCAACTTATCTACAGCTCTCTGCATCTTCATCATGTCCTCTTCACAACATACTTTCCTACCTATTTTTGTGTCATCTGTTTATTTAGCTGCCATGTGTTTGTTACCCTCATTTAAATGTTTTAATTGTTTTTATTTAACATATTTTTGCTAATCAGTCTGTTCAGTGATGTTCTTACACACCTCTAGAGCAGGTGGGACTTAAACCTGGATTTCTTGCTCCAGGGGTAGGGATGCTACCACTGAGCTACAAAAGCCGGGTGGCCACAGGGAGCCGGAAAGAGCAAAAGATTCGTCCATTTCAGCTGCCATTTCATCATTATCTACTATTAGCTCTCCTTTCTCATTCTCCAGAAAACCAACACTCACTTTATTCTTCATCCCCGCCTCCTTGACCTGTCCATCTTCTCTCCACCTATCTGCCCCTCTATCCACCTTCTATCATCGCCACCCCCTATCTCTATTTATTTCAGAGCCCCCTTCCCCTCCCCCATTTCTGAAGAAGGGTCCGGACCCGACACGTCAGCTTTCCTGCTCCTCTGATGCTGCCTGGCCTGCTGTGTTCATCCAGCTCTACACCTTGTTATCACTTAACTCTTTCACTTTTTAAAAACCTTCAGAAACTCTTGCTATCCATTTTTACATTTCCAGCTAGTTTCCTCTTGTAATAATTTCTTTCTTCTGATTATCCTTTTAGTCATCTTCTGTTTTTCATCTTCGCATCATCACATGCTTTTTCCTTAAGTTAAAAGTTTTCCATAACTTCTTTAGTTAACTACAGATGATGGTCCTCCCCTTGGAAATCTTTATTGTATGAATATACTTATTCTGAGTGTTCTGAAATATCACCTTAAATGTCACCATTTTTCTATTGATCTGTCCCTTTGCCTAATAATCCCAGTTCACACCAGCTATCTCAGCTTTCATCCCACATAGTTACCCTTGTTTAAGTTTAAAAGACTAAATTTCAGACCCACTGTTCTCTCCCTTTTGAACTGATTGTAGTCACTACTACCTTGGGATATCTTTGGTCTGTGGTTATTTATTAATCTTGTCACGTTACTTAATAGCAAGTCTAATGTAACCTGATATAACAGGGTGTAGAGTTGGATGAACACAGCAGGCCAGACAGCATCAGAGGAGCAGGAAAGCTGACGTTTCGGGTCTGGACTCTTCTTCAGAAAAGAAATTGGGAAAGGGCAGAGAGATTAGCATCTCAATGTGCAATGTCAAGTTTCTCACTGATCATCATCTGACTTCGTTCTCTCTGTCGTTCTTGTTTACAGGTGGAGCTTCATCCATATCTGACTCAGCCTGAACTGGTGGAGTTCTGTGCATCCAAAGATATTGCATTGACAGCATTTAGTCCTCTCGGATCTCCAGGTCGTGCTCTGTGAGTATGATGGGAGAATATTCCAGTACTAACACTGTCCTCTTTCATAGTTCTTTGCAGTTCTTAGACTTGATAATCTGCAATGACAGCACCGGAGGAAATGAGCCAGACCCAATGCAATTTCCAGAAAAGATCATTCATTTGCCAATTTAGAGACTTAGAAACATAAAAAATAGGAGTAGGAGTAGGTCATTCAGCCATTCGAGTACTGCTTCACTTTTTCATTGTGATCTTGATCATCCAACTCAATGGCCTGTTCCCGCTTTTTCCCATTGGTTTAACTCATGTCCTCAGACTATGACCCCTGCTTCTGCACTCGTCATCAGAAACATCCTTCCTGCATTTAACCTGTCTAATCCTGTTAGAATGTTACAGTCTTCTATGAGGTCCCCTCTCATTCTTCTGAACTCTTATGAATATAATCTTAACTCATATGTCAGTTCCGCCATCCCAGGAATTAATCTGATGAACCTTCATTGCACTCCCTGTATAGCAAGAACATCCTCCTTCTGATAAGGAGATAAAATATCCATAATATTCCTGGTTTAGTCTGGAATATGATGTATGATTACAGCAAGTCATTCCTGCTCCTAGACTCGAATCCTTTCACTATGAAGGTCAGCATTGTTGTAGCCATTACAGAAAATTGATTGAGAGAAGGGCAGATAGAACTGCAAATGATGGAAGTCAGAGTTGATAAAATGTGAGATGCAGTTGAGGGAATTATGAAGCATGGGAGAGGGCAAATTAGGGTCCTTGAAGTAGGAGGACATCTGGCATGTCTGGGACTGGAACGCTTCATCCTGGGAGTAGATGCGGCAGAGGCGGAGGAATTGGGAGCGTGGGATCACATTTTTGCAAGAGGGTAGGTGAGAGGAGGTATAGTCAAGGTAGCTGTAGGAGTCAGTGGGTCTGTGTAATCAAGGTAGTTGTGGGACCCACTGACTCCAACAGAAACTTAACTACACCTCCTCTCACCCACTAACGCATCTCCTGCATTTCCCACACTTCTGCCCTCAAACCCCCTCCCTCCAACAACAATAAGGATAGAGTCCCCCTGATCCTTACATACCACCCCACCAACCTCCAAATCCAACGCATCATCCTCTGCCATTTTTGCCACCTGCAATCAGACCTCACCCACCAGAATACTTTCTTCCCACCCCTATCTGCTTTCTGTAGGGATCCCTCACTCCACGACTCCCTCGTCAGCTCCAAACTCCCCAGCAACCTTACCACTACCCCTGGCACCTTTCCCTGTAACCACAGGAAGTACTACACCTGCCCCTACACCTCTACTCTCATCACCATCCAAGGCCCCAAACAATCATTCCGTATCTGACAGGGATTCACCTGTATATCCTCTAACGTGGTCTATTGCATCCGTTGCTCCAGATATGGTCTCCTCGATATCAGCGAGACCAAGCACAGACTCGATGACCAATTCACAGAGCATCTGCACTCTGTACGCACCAATCAAAATCAGTTGCCAGCCATTTCAGCTCCCCCTCCCACTCCCATGACAGTATGTCCACCCTGGGCCTCCTCAACTGTCAAAATGAGGCCACACGTAATCTGGAGGAACAACACCCTATATTCTGCCTCAGGAGCTTACAGCCCAATGGCCTCAACGTAGAGTTCACCAGCTTCAAAATCTCCCCATCCCCAGCCTCATCCTATGTCCAGCCCAACTCTCATCCCCATCTCCTTGGCCTGACACAACCTGTCCATCTTCATTCTCACCTATCTGCTCCACCCTTCCCACTGACCAATCTCTATCACCCCCTACCTGCATCCATGTATCACCACCAATCTTCCCCCAGCCCCCTCCCCTCCATCTATTTATTTCTGAGCTCCCTTCCACCCCCACAGAGCTGATGAAGAGTCCAGACCCGAAATGTCGATTTTCCTCCTCCTGAAACGCTGCCTGACCTGCTGTGCTCCCCCAGCTCCACGTTTTATCAACTGAGAAAAGGGCAGGAAACGGCAGCTCAGTATTCCAGGGTTTAGATGTTTCAGGCATGATAGAGAGGGCTGTTAAAGGGGTGCAGAGTGTTGCATTACTGATTAAGGAGATTCCACGATTGCATTAAAAGACAACATCTTGGAAGGCTCATCCAGAGAGGACATATGAATACAGCTTAGGCATAAGGAAGGTGCAGTCACTATGATGGGGTTGTACTACAGGCATCCCAATAGCCAGAAGGTGATACAGAAGCAGATATGTAGGCATGTCATGGAAAGATGTAAAAACAACATGGTGTTGCAGTGGCTGATTTTAACTTCCCCAATATCCACTGGGACACCCTTAGTGTCAGGGACTTCAATGGGGCAGAATTTGTGAGGTGCGTCCAGGAGGGTTTCTTGAAATAATATTTAGAAAGTCCAACTATGGAAGGGCCGTAATTGTCCTTGTATTGGGGGATGACCCTGGCCAGATGATTTAAGTTTCATTGGGGAAGCATTTTGGGAACGGTGATCATAATTCCATTAGTTTTATAATAGTTATGGATAAGGATAAGACTGGTCCTTGGGTGAAAATGCTAAATTGGTGGAAGGTAAATTACAAAAGCATTAGGCAGGAACTGGAGAAATTAGATTGGGGGCAGTAAGATTAAGCAGGGTTATGTTCCTATTCTAGGGCATGACAATATTAAGAAGGAAAAGGTGTTGAATGTTTTGAAAAACATTAAGATAGATAAGACCCCAGGGCCTGACAGGATCTACCATGGATACTGATGGAGACAAGGGAGGAGATTACTGGAGCCTTGACTGAAATCTTTGTGTCCTGTTTAGCCACAGGCGAGGTCCCAGAAGACTGGAGAATAGTCAGTGTTCCTTTGTTTAAGAAGGGCAATAGGGATAATCCAAATTACAGGCCAGTGAGCCTTACATCAGTAAAAGGGAAATTATTGGAGAAGATACTTAGGGGCAGGAATTACTTGCATTTGTCCTCTTATTCAACTTGTTCAAATCTATCTCTACATACTCTTCATAACTCACCCTCACACCCAGCTTTGTATCATCTGCAAATTTGGAGAGTTTACATTTACCTGCATCAACTATATCATTAATATATATTGTGAATAGTTGGGGTCCAAGCACTGAGCCCCACTGTACCCCCCTAGTCACTTCCTGCCATTCAGAAAAAGACCTGTTTATTCCTGCTCTTTGTTTCCTGCCTGCCAACCATTTTTCTAACTATCTCAATGCACTACCCCAATCCCGTGTGCATTAATTTTAGGTGTTAACTTCTTATGTGGGACCTTATCGAAAGCCTCCTGAAAGTCCAAATAAACCGTATTCACTGGCTCCTCCTCATCAACTCTTCTCACTAGAACCTTGAAGAATTCCAGTAGATTTGACTAGCATGATTTCCCTTTCATAAATTCATGCTGACTGTGTCTGATCCTGCCACTAAAGTCCAAGTGATCGCATTTCAAATCTATAATAGACTCGAGCATTTTGCCCATTCCTGACATCAAGCTGACTGGTCTATGATTCCTGATATTCTCTCTACCTTCCTTTTTTAAATAGAGAGGTTACATTAGCTAAAATTCAATCTGTAGGAACTGCTCCAGAGTGTATAGGGTCTGGAAGAAAACTATCAATGCGTCCACTATTTTTAGGACTACTTCCTCAAGTACTCTGGGATGTAAATTATTGGACCCTGGAGATTTATCGCCTTTCAATCCTATCAATTTCCTTGCTAAATAAAAACTGAAAGAATTGCAGATGCTGTAAATCAGGAACAAAAACAAAGTTGCTGGAAAAGCTCAGGAGGTCTGGCAGCATCTGTGAAGAAAATCAGAGTTAACGTTTTGGGTCCGGTGACCCTTCCTCAGAACTGATGGTGGCTGGGAAAATCCGAGACAACAAGCTGCAGAGCTGGATGAACACAGCAGGCCAAGCAGCATCAGAGGAGCAGAAAGGCTGACGTTTCGGGCCTAGACCCTTCATCAGAAATTGGGGAGGGGAAGGGGGTTCTGAAATAAATAGGGAGAGAGGGGGAGGCGGATAGAAGATGGATAGAGGAGAGGATAGGTGGAGAGGAAACAGACAGGTCGAAGAGGCGGGGATGGAGCCAGTAAAGGTGAGTGTAGGTGGGGAGTTAGGGAGGGGATAGGTCAGTCCAGGGAAGATGGACAGGTCAAGGGGGCGGGATGAGGTTAGTAGGTAGGAGATGGGGGTGGGGCTTGAGGTGGGAGGAGGGGATAGGTGGGAGGAAGAACAGGTTAGGGAGGCGGGGAGAAGCTGGACTGGTTTTGGGATGCTGTAGGGGGAGGGGAGATTTTGAAGCTTGTGAAATCCACATTGATACCATTGGGCTGCAGTGTTCCCAAGCGGAATATGAATTGCTGTTACTGCAACCTTCGGGTGGCACTGCAGGAGGCCCAGGATGGACATGTCGTCTGAGGAATGGGAGGGGGAGTTGAAATGGTTTGCGACTGGGAGGTGCAGTTGTTTATTGCGAACCGAGCGTAGGTGTTCTGCAGAGTGGCCCCCGAGCCTCCGCTTGGTTTCCCCGATGTAGAGTGGCTGGGAAAATATCAGTTTATATGCAGAAAACAGGGAGGGGGATGGGGTAGACAGTAAACCATAGGGTAGAGCCTAAAAAGAGAGAAGAGCGGTCGCACAGACAAAGAGTTGATAATAATCAGACTCGGAGGGTGAATAGTTGTTAATGGGGACGATTAGTGACTAACAACAGGTGGTGTGTAATGGCAGGCTATGTGGTAACAAGGCCTGGTGTGTGGGGTAGGGGACTGTGACTTGAGAGACTTTAGACCCTAAAATTATTGAACTCAATATTGAGTCCGGAGGGTTGTAGGGTCCCCAAGCGGAAAATGAGGTGTTGTTTGACCAGCTTGCGTTGAGCTTCGCTGGAACACTGCAGCAAGCCAGAGACAGAGATGTTGGCCAGGGAACAGGGTGGTGCATTAAAGTGGCAGGCAACGGGTAGTTCAGGGTGTTTTTTGTGAGCAGAGCGTAGATGTTCTGCAAAGTGATCACCCAGTCTACGCTTCGTTTCCCTAATGTAGAGGAGACCACATTGTGAGCAGTGAATGCAGTAGACTAGATTCTGGGAAGTGCAGGTGAAGTGCTGCTTCACCTGGAAGGTATGTTCGGGCTCTTGGACACTGGCGAGGGAGGAGGTAAATGCGCAGGTGTTGCACCTTTGCTGGTTACAGGGGAAGGTGCCGTAGAGCTGTGGGGTGATGATGGGGGTGAAGGAAGTGTGGACCAGCGTGTCCCGGAGGGAACGGTCCTGCGGGAGGCGGACAAGGCGGGGAGGGGAATATGTGCCTGGTGGTGGTATCTTGCTGGAGGTGGCAGAAATGGCGCCTTAAGATCATCAGGCGCCATTTCCACCAGTTTAGGGGTCTATATATAACCCCCACTAATGTTTTTTGCCCCTTGGCATTTCTAGTTATACACATACAGATTCTACATCGTTGGAACTAATATCCTTCAATCATATTGTGTTGGTTTCCTCTTTAACCAGCAGTGCAACTGTACCACCTTTTTCTTTTTGTCTGTCCTTCCAAAATTACTGTTTATGTAATCCTAACTACATCATACCTGTTCCATAAATTTGCGCAATTAATTCATCCATTGTTGTGAATTCTCCATGCATTAAAGCACAGAGCCTCAAGGTTTATCTTTTTAAAATATTGTTCTATTTCCATTATTTTTCAGTTTCCCTGTTTAATCCCAGCCTTTGATTTCACTATCTATCACCTTTCTTGTTCCCCTTTCTGTCTTCTGTCCTTGATTCCCCTTCCTCTGATTCCTTCTTGGTTCCCACCCCTCTACCATTTTAGTTTAGAGTCTCCCCAACCATTCTAGCAAATACTGCCCCTAAGACATCAGCCCCAATCCTGCCCAGATGTAACCTGGCCAGTTTGTAGTGGTCCCACTTCCCCAGAACCAGTCGCAATACCACAGGAATGTGAAACAATCGCCCTCGCAACGTCTCTTCAGCCATATATTCATTTAATAAACACAGAAGACAGCCATTTAGCCCACCAAGTCAACCTCTGTACAGCAACCTTAGCAATTACTTGCCCCGCACTACCTCATAGCTCTGTAAATTTATTTTGCTCAAATGCCCATCCAATTTCCTTTTCATATCATTCATCATCTCAATTTCCACCATCCTTGGTGGTAGCAAGTTCCACATCATTATCACTGAGCATAGAAAAAATTCTCATGAATCCTCTAACTTTTCCAAAAGCCTTTAATCTATGTCTCCTGGTCCTTGTACCATAATGAAATAGGAACAGCCTTCACTTGTTTCCCTCATCGAAAGCTGACTATTATTCTGCACCTTTATCAAATCTCCCCTCAATCTCATCTGCTACAAGGAAAGCAACCCTGGACTCTCCATCTCATCTTGTAGCTAAAATCCCTCATCCCTGGAACCATGCAATAAATTTCTACTGCACACTGTCGTGGGACCTCATATAGGTATGTAAGTTACTTGGGAAGATTCTGAGGGATAAGATATACATGCATTTGGAAAGATGTTTAGTTAGGTGTAGTCAGCATGGCTTTGTGCATGGGGGATCATGCCTCACAAATTTGTTAGAGTTCTTTGATGAAGTGACCAGGAAGGTTGATGAGGGCAGGGCAGTAGATGTGGTCTGTATAGATTTCAATAAGGCCTTTGATAAGGTTCCACATGGTAGGCTGCTCTGGAAGGTTAGATAGCATGGAATCAAGGAACAGCTGGCAAATTGGATACACATTTGGCTTGATGATAGGAAGCAGAGAGTAATAGTGGAAGGATGCTTGTCGAATTGAAGGCTTGTGACTAGTGGCGTGCCTCAGGGGTCGGTGCGGGCCCATTGCTGTTTGTTATCTATCAATGATTTGGATGAGAATGTACAAGGCATGATTAGTAAGTTTGCGGATGACACTAAAATAGGCGGTATCGTGGACAGGGAGGAAGTTTATCAGAAATTGCAGCAGGATCTTGATCACTTGGGGAAGTGGGCCGAGAAATGGCAAATGGAGTTTAATTTAGATAAGTTTGAGGTGTTGCATTTTGGAAAGTCAAATTAAGGTAGGAGTTCCATGGTGATTGGTAGGGCCTTAAGGAGTGTAGTGGAACAGAGGGACCTTTGAGTTCAGGTGCACGGTTCTCTGAAAGTGGAGTCACAGATAGACAGGGCAGTGAAGAAGGCTTTTGGCACACTGGCCTTCATCAGTCAGGGCATTGAGTATAGAAGTTGGGAAGCCAAGTTGCAGTTGTACAGGACGTTGGTGAGGCCGTACTTGGAGTATTGTGTTCAGTTTTGGTCACCTTGCTATAGGAAGGATGTTATTAAACTGGAAAGCGTACAGAAGAAATTTACAAGGATGTTGCCAGGACTCAAGGGATTGAGTTAAAGGGAGCAGTTGGACAGGATAGGACTTTTTCATTAGAGCATAGGTGTGTGAGGGGGGATTTTATAGAAGTGTATAAGATCATGAGAGGCATGGATAGGGTGAATGCAGTCAGTCTTTTTCCCAGGGATGGGGAATCAAGGACTAGAGGGCATCAATTTAAGATAAGAGGGGAAAGAATACATAGGAACCTCAGGGGCAACTTTTTTACTTGATAAGCATATGGGATGAGCTGCCAGAGTGGTTGAGGCGGGTACATTAACAACATTTAAGAGACATTTGGATGAATACATGGATAGGAAAGGTTTAGAAGGATATTCTGCCAAGTGCACGGAAATGGGGTTAGTGTGGATGGACATGTTGATCGGCATGAACCAGTTTGGGTCGAAGGGTCTGTTTCCGTGCTGTAGGGCCCTATGACTCTAAAAGGGACTAGACTAGCTTAGGATATCTGGTCAGCCTGGATGAGCTGGAGCAAAGGGTCTGTTTCGATGCTGTGTAACTGTCTTACTCTTTTGAAAGAAGTAATTTCTGCTTATCTCTGTTTTAAATTTGCTACCCCATATCGTAAAACTATGACCTCTCGTTCTAGATTGCCCCACATGAGGAAACATCCTGTCCACTACTTTGTCAATTTCCTGAGCATCTTATAGAGCTCAGTTACATCTCCCCTCATTCTTTTAAACTTTAGAGAGTGTAGGCCTAAGCTGCTCAATCTCTCTCTGGAATCAATCCAGTGAGCCTTCTCTGAACTGCCTCCAATGCAGCTACATCCCTCCTCAAGTGAGGGAACCAAAACTGTATGCAGTACTCCAGGAGCAGACTCACTAATGCCTGTAGAGCTGCAACAACACTTCCCTTTTATACTCTATTCTCTCAATAAAATTACATTTGCCTTCCTTATTACCTTCTGTACTTGCATACTGGTTTTCTGCAATTCATGCACAAGGAAACCAGAATCCCTCTTCAACAAAGCTTTGCTCTATTTAAATAATAAGTTGCCTTTCTGTTCCTCTGACCAAAATGGATAATCTCTCACTTATTCATATAAAGGGAGAAGCGATGACCAAGTGATATTACCGCTAGACCATTAATCCAGAGATTCAGCTAATGTTCGTGCATGACAGATGGTAAAATTCAATAATAAATAAATAATAAATATCTGGAATTAAAAATCTACTGATGACCACAAAAGCATTGTCCAATGTCGGAAAAACCCATCTGGCTCATTTCAGGGAAAGAAATCTGCAATCCTCAGTTGGTCTGGCCTACGTGTAACTCCAGACCCACAGCAATGTGGCTGGCTCTCAACTGCCCTCTCAAATAGTCTAGTAAACCACAGTTTTATTAATTGCTACAAAGTTTCAACAAAGAAATGAAACTGGACAGACCACCCAACATCAACCTAGGCACTGGAAAAGGCAATGGCAGAAACAACACTGTGGAACCTCCAAAGTCCTTCCCTGTGGGATCTGTACAGGAAGGACGGGTTGCACCTGAACTGGAGGGACACACATATCCTGGGCGGGAGGTTTACTAGATCTCTTCGGGAGGGTTTAAACTAGTTTGGCAGGGGATTGGGAACCAGAGCTACAGCTCAGAGGATTGGGTAGCCAGTGTACAGACAGATAGAGCAAGCAGAGAGTCTGTGAGAAAGGATAAGCAATTGATAGGGCAGAGTGACAGTCAGTGCGACAGGTTGAGGTGTGTCTTCAATGCAAGAAGTGTCAGGAATAAGGGTGACGAACTTAGAACATGGTTCCGTACTCGGAACTATGATGTTGTGGCCATTACAGAGACTTGGATAACACAGGGGCAGGAATGGTTGTTGGATGTTCCGGGGTATAGATGTTTCAAAAGAAGTAGGGAGGGAAGTAAAAGAGGTGGGGGACTGGCATTGCTAATCAGGGGTGGTATCACAGCTGCAGAAAGGGAGGTCATGGAGGAGGGTTTCTCCACTGAGTCAGTATGGGTGGAAGTCAGAAACAGGAAAGGAGTAGTCATTTTATTGGGAGTTTTCTATAGACCGCCCAATAGCAACAGAGACACTGAGGAACAGATTGGGAGGCAGATTTTGGAAAAGGGCAGAAGTAATAAGGTTGTTGTCATGGGCGGCTTCAACTTCCCTAATATAGACTGGAACCTCCTAAGTGCAAATATTTTGGATGGAGCAGATTTTGTCAGGTGTGTCCAGGAAGGATTTCTGACTCAGTATGTAGATGGGAGGGGAGGCCATATTGGATTTGGTGCTTGGCAACGAACAGGCCAGGTATCAGATCTCTCGGTGGGAGAGCATTTCAGTGATAGTGATCACAACTCCCTGACCTTTACTATAGTCATGGAGAGGGATAGGAGCAGATGGTATGGGAAAGTATTTAACTGGGGGAGGGGGAATTGCAATGCTATTAGGCAAGAACTACGGAGCACCATTGGGATCAGATGTTCTCAGGGAAATGCAGGACAGAAATGTGGAGGTTGTTTAGGGAACAGTTGCTTCAGGTACTGGATAGGTTTGTCTCACTGAGGCAAGAAAAGGATGGTAAGGTGAAGGAACCTTGAATTACAAGACATGTTGAACACCTAGTCAAGAGGAAGAAGGAAGCTTACTTAAGGTTGAGGAAGCAAGGATCGGACAGGGCTCTCGAGGCCTACAAAGTAGCCAGGAAGGAATTGAAGAATGGACTTAGGAGAGCTAGAAGGGGGTATGAGAAAACCTTGACAGGTAGGATCAAGGAAAACTCCAAGGCTTTCTATACTCATGTGAGGAACAAGAGGATGGCCAGAGTGAGGGTAGGACCAGTCAGGGATAGTGGAGGGAACTTGTGCACGGAGTCAGAGGAATTAGGGGAGGTCCTTAATGACCTTCAGTATTCACCAGTGAGAGGGACCTTGACGTTTGTGAGGACAGCATGAAACAGGCAGATATGCTCAAACAGGTTGTTGATAGGAAGGAGGATGTGCTAGAAATTTTGAAAAACATGAGGATAGATAAGACACCTGGGCCAGACAGGATATACCCAAGGCTTCTACGGGAAGCGAGGGAAGAGATTGCTGCCCCTTTGGCAATGATCTTTGCGTCCTCACCGTCCACTGGAGTAGTGCCAGAAGATTGGAGGGTGGCAAATGTCATTCCCTTGTTCAAGAAAGGGAATAGGGATAATCCTGGAAATTACAGGCCAGTCAGTCTTACTTCTGTGGTGGGCAAATTATTAGAGAGGATTCTGAGAGATAGTATTTATGATTATTTGGAAAAGCACAGTTTGATTAGAAATTGTCAGCATGGTTTTGTGAGGGGCAAGTCATGCCTCACGAGCCTTATTGAATTCTTTGAGGATGTGACAAAACACATTGATGAAGGTAGAGCAGTGGATGTGGTGTGTATGGATTTTAGCAAGGTATTCGACAAGGTTCCACATGGTAGACTCATTCAGAAAGTAAGGAGGCATGGGATTCAGGGAAATTTGTCTGGCTGGGTACAAAATTGGCTGTTCAATAGAAGACAGAGGGTGGTAGTAGATGGAAGGTATTCAGCTTGGAGCTCGGTGACCAGTGGTGATCCGCAGGGATCTGTTCTGGGACCTCTGCTCTTTGTGATCTTTATAAATGACTTGAATGAGGAAGTGGAAGGGGGGGTTAATAGGTTTGCTGATGACACAAAGGTTGGTGGAGTTATGGACAACGTGGAGGGCTGTTGTAGGTTGCACTGGGACATTGACAGGATGCAGAGCTAGGCAAAGAAGTGGCAGATGGAATTCAACCCAGAAAAGTGTGAAGTGATTCATTTTGGAAGGTTGAATTTGAATGCAGAATACAGGGTTAATGGCAGGATTCTTGGCAGTGTGGAGGAACAGAGGAATCTTGGGGTCCACATCCATAGATCCCTCAAAGTTGCTACCAAAGTTGATCGGGTTGTAAAAAAGGCGTATGGTGTGTTGGCTTTCATTGGTAGGGGAATTGAGTTTAAGAGCCATGAGGTTATGCTGCAGCTCTATAAAACTCTGGTTAGACCACACTTGGAATATTGTGTTCAGTTCTGGTCACCTCATTACAGGAAAGATTTGGAAGCTTTAGAGAGGGTGCAGAGGAGATTTACAAGGATGCAGCCTGGACTAGAGGGCAGGTCTTATGAGGACAGGTTGAAGGAGCTAGGCTTTTTTCATTGAAGCGAAGAAGGATGAGAGGTGACTTGATAGAGGTTTGCAAGATGATGAGACGCATAGATAGAGTGGATAGTCAGAGACTTTTTCCCAGGGCGGAAATGACTATTATGAGGGGCCATAATTTTAAGGTGATTGGAGGAAGGTGTAGGGGAGACGTCGGAGGTAGGTTCTTCACACAGAGAGTGGTGGGTGTGTAGAATGCGCTGCCGGCAGTGGTCATGGAGTCAGATACTTTAGAGACTTTTAAACGACTCTTGGATAGGCACATGGAGGATAGTAAAACGTCAGGTATGCAGGGTAGATTGATCTTAGTAGGATAATAGGTCGGCACAACATAGTGGGCTGAAGGGCCTGTACTGTGCTATACTGTTCTCTGTTCTATGTTTTATGTTCTATTTGCATCTGGAGGCTAATAGCAAAATTAGGAGAGTTGTCTCACAGATTGGTCAAGCAATGACCTGACACAGTCACACTCACAGAATCGTACCTTACAGATGATGTCCCAGAACCACCATCATCACCCCCAGAAAAGTCCTGTCTCACCAGCAAGACAGACCCGGCAGAGATGGCAGCACAGTGGGAGGAAAGGGCTTGCCTTGGAAGTCCTCAACATTCACTTTGGACCCCTTCTTGCAGTCTTGTGACTTCAAGTTAAACATGGGCAAGGAAATTTCCTGCTGATTACCATGTACCTCCTCCCTCAGCTGATGAATTAGTACTCCTCTATGTTGTACAATTTTTGGAGGAAGCACTGAGGATGGCAAGGGTGCAAAATATACTCTGGGTGGGGGATTTCAATGTCGGCCACCAAGAGTGGCTCAGCAGCAGCACTACTGATTGAGCTGGTCATATCCTACTGGATATAGCTGCTAGACTGGGTCTGCGGCATGTGGTGAAGGAATCAACAAGTTGGAAAAGTGTATTTAACCATATCCTTACCAGTCTGCCGATTGCAGATGCACCTGTCCATGACAGTATCAGAAAGAGTGACAACCTCACAGTCCTTTTGAAGATGAAGTCCTGCCTTCACATTGAGAATATCCTCCATATTGTGTAACACTATCACCGTGCTAAATGGGACAGACTTTGAACAGATAGTAATAGTAATAGGTAGCGGTGGAGTTTAGATAGACCTTAGAATTAGGGTAAAAGTTCGGCATAACATCGTGGGCTGAAGGGCCTGTACTGTGCTGTACTGTTCTATGTTCTAGATGTAGCAACTCAAAACTGGGCATTCATGAGGTGCTGTGAGCCAACAATAACAGTATTGTACTCCAGCACAGCCTGCAACCTTGTGGCTTGACATATCCCCCATTCAAACATATTAAAATGTAGACAGCATATCATCTACCAGCATCTTTGATCAGAAATGTCAATAACCTGTTCTGTTGGCAAAGTGTACATGCACCCAGAGATGTTGACATAAATGGGTAATACTGCATGCTGGAAACTAAAGGCTCATATTGGATGAGGTAATATATTGGTATGACCAGAAGTGGTTGATTAAACCATGAAGGGGCTATTTGCAGCTGAGAAAGTATAAGCTCAGTTGTATGAAGTCTCCGTGGAGAGGCTATTAGATTCTTAAAGCAGAGAATTGAAGCCACAGTTAAATTGTGTCCTATAGATGTGAAGGAGCAGGAAATTCTGTCTAGTGTGAGTGCTGTAAAGGAGTATTGTATTTTACTGTGCATTTTGAAATTTTTTAATTTGTGTTACGAGTAAATAGTTCAGTTTCTTTTCTATTTGATCTTCATTTATTTCACAAAATAATTTTCTGTTTTGTTATTAAATCTGAATCTGCAGCATTGCTGGCTGTGTTTCAGTGGACGACCACCATTAAAACCAAAAACAACAAAGTGTGATCTGTCAAGCCAGATTTCGGTCCATTACTTGAGTTGTCCGCAAATAAAATCAGTTGGGATCACAACAATATTTTGTTTTGTGCTTTGTATTGGTGTTTACCAAGGCAGTGGACATTGGAAAAAATGTTGACAGAAGATCCCATATGCTGTAGTTACAGAACGTCACCTTCCATTTTATCCTGTAAACATAGAACATAGAACATTACAGCGCAGTACAGGCCCTTCAGCCCTCGATGTTGCGCCGACCTGTGAAACCAATCTGAAGCCCATCTAACCTAAACTATTCCATTATCATCCATATGTTTATCCAATGACCATTTAAATGCCCTTAAAGTTGGCGAGTCTACTATTTTTGCAGGCAGGGCATTCCACGCCCTTACTACTCTCTGAGTAAAGAACCTACCTCTGACATCTGTCCGATATCTATCACCCCTCAATTTAAAGCTATGTCCCCTCGTGCTAGCCATCACCGTCCGAGGAAAAAGGCTCCCACTGTCCACCCTATCTAATCCTCTGATCATGTTGTATGTCTCTATCAAGTCACCTCTTAACCTTCTTCTCTCTAACGAAAACAGCCTCAAGACCCTCAGCCTTTCCTCATAAGACCTTCCCTCCATACCAGGCAACATCCTGGTAAATCTCCTCTGCACCCTTTCCAATGCTTCCACATCCTTCCTATAATGCGGTGACCAGAACTGTACGCAATACTCCAAGTGTGGCCGGACCAGAGTTTTGTACAGCTGCAACATGACCTCATGGCTCCGAAACTCAATCCCTCTACCAATAAAACCTAACGTACTGTACGCCTTCTTAACAACGCTATCAACCTGGGTGGCAACTTTCAGTAAAAGTTTGCTTTTAATTAATTTACATTATGTATTAATCAAATTAGAACATAGGGTTTAGTCGTTTAACTAAATAGTTGTTATGTTTGAAATTGGTCAGCATGAATTGAAGGGTCTGTTTCCAAGCCAAATTACTCTGACTGTATCAGATTATATGTTACTTATAAACAATAATACAGAATTGGAGTCCAAAAGCTGCATCTCCTTACCACTTGCAGCAAATTTTGTGCTTCATTTACGACTATTCTGTGCTGATCTTTGTCTCTTTGGCTGGAGCATCATTGCCTTCTGCACCTCTTTACTTCTGTACTCCCTGCCCAAATTTGCAGCAGCGAAATTGTCTTGGCCTTTTCATGACTTTTCTCCATATTTACCATCTTGTTCCACTTGCTTTTCCACCACTCTTCTTTCTATGCTGCATTTTCAGCTCCCTTCAAGTCTGTAGAAGAGAAATTTACTAAGTTGCTGCACTGTACCTTTTATGTGTTTATGTGATGTGGGCATTGCACAACTTGGGGTCAAAACACCAGGTTTGCAAACAGTCTGGTTCAGCTGCCAGTCCTTGGGTACCATTGCATCGGAAGTAAAAGTCACGTCTGGTCCCATGTAATCAGTCAGGAGTTTGAAACAATCTGCAGGACATGAAGGTTCTAATTACGGGGAAAATGACGAATCTATGAACAATTTTCTGTTACAGATTGAATGATTCTGCAGATCCAAAGGACCTTCTCAAAGATCCAGTGGTAAAAACAATAGCAGAGAAACACAAGAAGAGCCCAGCCCAGGTGCGATGGATGTAAGATTTTTATTAAAAAGCTTATTGGTAAACAGTGGACTGACAAATGGACACTATTTCATTGTCTTTCCATTCTAAGCTAATCGCACTCATACACTCTTCCCAATACCTGTATCATTCCCACTGACCCACTGTTTTCAAGACCTCATATTTACTCTGTTTCAAATAATTATCCCACTTTTCTCAATAAAATTCAATAAAACTCTGTAAGTTGTTTGTATGTGAATTTACCTTCTCTGAGTGAAGCATATTGGGGACCGAGCATGGGACAAAATAGCTTGGGATTTTAAATGGTAAAGGGAATGACTACTTCAACTACTCTATGTGTCAATATATTCCATTCTTAAACATCCCTTTCTGAAAAGCAATTTCTCCTCACTGTGATTTCAGTGTTTCTTCTATAATAAGGTACTTGACCTCTAACAGTGACTCTGCCTTCAGCACCTCTTTGCTTTTGTATCCCCTGCCCACATTTGCAGCAGCTAAATTGCCGTGGCCTTTCCATGACTTTTCTCCATCTCTGTTCCCATTCCTTTTTGTTCTAGGAGTTTACCGCTTCACTGTATTCTTCAATGCATTTCCTTTGGGCATTCATTTTCATTCTTTGCTGTCTCAAAATCTGTGACCTGGCATTTCTCCATTATACAATGTGTCTATTCACCGGCCTATGCCATCATGGATGTCTTCACATTCTTTGTAGTTGTTGGCCAAACTTGCTTAATTTGCTCTGTTTTTAAGCACAGCGCTTTAGGAAGTGAGGCTCCACACTCTAACTGAACAGGATTCAAACTCAATCCCAGGATCAGTTCTTTCACACAGCTGTCCTGTGTCCATCGTATATCTTACTGTCAGAACTAATTATAATTTATCATACTTAGGTCTTGTTGCGGTTTCATGTCCAGAGAAACATAGCAACTATTCCGAAGAGTGTGACACCTGCAAGAATCCAGGAGAATGCTGAGGTAACATTTCTTGCAGACTGCCCAGTTGATCGCTTAGTTCCTCAGTCAATAAGAGCAGCCCAGCTGATCACCCAGTGAGAGAGAGGGAATAGTAAAAACTGCTTTCGTGGTGATTGGGATCTCTCAGTGGGGGATGGTCTCTGGGAATGGAGAGAAGAAATGTGGAATCTCTTGGAGATAAGAAGTCTAGACCCATGAGCAAAGAGGCAACATTTTTATGATTTGACTTTGTTTTGATTTAGAAAACGTTCCCTTTTTCTATTTGCTTCGTACCACAGGCCAGATCATCAGAAATAGGAACAGAAGTAGGATATTTAGCCCCTCAAGCCTGCTCTGCCATTCAAAAAGATCATAGCTAATCTGATTATGGTGTGAACTTTACTTTCCTGTGTGTCTTCCATATCTCAACTCCTAATAACTTATTTTTGAATATAATCAATGACCCAACTTCCACTGCTGTCTGGAAAGGAATTCCAAAAACAAATGACCCTACGGATGAAGATATTTCTTCTCATCTCCATCTTAAATAGAAGACTCCTTGTTTTGAAACTGCGACCTAGTCTGGGGAGGAAACAGCTTGCCAGGAACTACCTTATTAAACTCACTCAGAACTTTATGGTTCAAAAAGACCATCTTTTATTATTCCAAATACAAATGAGTATAGGCCAAACCCGCTCAGTCTTTCCTCAAAAGATAAACCCCTTGTTTCAGAAATCAGCCTTGGAAATATTCTCTGAATCAAAATTGTATGCAGTATTTTAAATGCAGCCCCATTAATGCTGTGTACAGTTGTAGCAAAACTCCCTGCTATAATAAATGTGAATGGTGGAGATCTGAAACAATAACACAAATTGCTGAAGAAACTCAGCAAGCCTGGCAGCATCTGTGGAGAAAAAGCAGCTGGGCAATGATGGTATTTATGTTGATGATGGAGGTTGGATTTGGGGGTGTAGGGGAGAGGACTGAATCGAATAGATGGAGATAGTGCCCAGAGAGAGACAAATTTGCAAAAAGTATTTATCTCTCTCCCAGCTTCTTGTTAGCAATCCCTTTGTTTTCTCTATCTCGCTCTCACCCTTTCTCTCTCTTGCTGGGCCTGTCCGATCTGTTGAAGGATCATTTGACTTGAAATGTTAACTCTGTTTTTCTCTCAACAGATGCTACCAGACCTGTTGCATTTTCCCAGCACTTTCTTTTCCTTTTATATTCCATTCCCCTTACAATAAAGGTCAACAATCCATTTACCTTCCTGATTACTTGTTGTACCTTTGTACTGATATTTCATGATTCATGTACAAGGACACCGTGATCCTCCTGTATCACAGCATTCTGTAGTCTCTCTCCATTTAAATAATATTACGTTTAATGCTACTTTAGTGCCGAGTTGGGAGACATTACATTCATCTCCCAGCTTTTGCCACTTACCTATTTATATCTGTTTGCAGACTTTTTACATCTTTCCCACAACTTGCTTTCCTATCCATCTGCATATCATCAGCAAACCTAGCTGCAATACAGTCAGAGCCTTCGCTAAGTCATTAATAGAAATTATAAAAAAATTGAGGCCCCAGCCCTGATTTCTGCAGCATTCCAATGCTTGCAGTTTGCAAACCTGAAAGTTACCCATTTATTGTGACTCTCTGTTTCCTATTAGCTAGCGAATCCTCTGTCAACATTAAATTCAACCCAATACCATGAGTTTTTATCTTGTGGAGTAAAAGTGGTCACCATAGTTTCAGAGGGCCATAGGGCTGCTTTCCCATGAGAGAGCAACAACAATGGTGAGTTTATCCTAAGGGTCACCACACCTCAGGGAAGGGACAAGGTTAAGAAGACAAGAAATTCATGGTAATTTAACTGGGGTCACTCTGTGTCGCAAACCAGCTGTCCAGCCAACCTAGCTAACTATAGTAACCCTGTGTAGTGTACACTACATCGAGTGTTTCCCATTTATTCATCCAGGTTATTATATGCTCAAAGAATTCCAAAAAAAAATTGTCAAACACAGTTTTCCTTTCTGAAAGTTATATTTTTGCAACAAAACGTGATGTGGATAATACACCTTGAGGTCCACTATCTAACCCTGTATTACATAAAGGATATCGTATCTCCAGGCAAAGTTCATAATGTTGCATGTAAATTGCACTGAATTAGCCAGTTAGTTCCAGGTGGGTCTTAGTGGATGAAGGTCTGCCCAGCACGGGGAAGAGTAAGCCTTTGTGGGGAAAGCCCAGCATGGAGCATCCACTGGCCCATGGCTTAAGAAAGTCTGTCATGTTGAGCTTTTTAATTTATTTCCTTATTTTTCTATTTTTGTACTTAGGTATCTTTGTACCTAAGGTGGTGCCAGTAAAGGCAACTTTGTATACTTTTCACTGAATTCTTGCATCCCTGTACTTAAGTAACACATGACAATAAAACCTAATTCAAATTCATGTTAATTCCTGGAATGAATGGGTTTAAAAGATGACAAAATTATTGTCCTATTGCATGGATATTGAACAATTTTGGCAATCAATAATAATGAAGCCATGCTTGATTTTGGAAAACTCAAGTCACCTTCGTCCTGAGCAAGATTGGGTGGGATAGGTTGAATCCTGTCAATTTCCTTCCCCCACCCATCCCCACTCCCACACTCAGTCTGTCTTTCAGATGAGACATTAAACCTTGGTCCTGTCCAGATGGATGTAGGACGTTATCTCTGTTTGCCTAGGTGTTGGTGAGCTTTGCAGGTCTGGGGAGTCAGTTTACCCCCAGTGCTGTTAAAGAGAGCGTTCCAGGATTTTGACGCAGCAACAGTCAATGTTCTGGGGACGTGGATTTAAATACCACTGTGGCAGACGGTGGAATTTGAATTCAATAAAATCTGGATTAAAGAGTTCTCCTGGAGATCATGTAATAACTGTCAATTGTCATTCAAACCCATCTGTTTCACCAATGTTCTTGACAGAAGTCTGCTATGCTTACATGGTCTGGCCTACATGTGATTCTCGACCACAGCAATGTGGTTGCCTTTAGATGCCCTCTGGCATTTATGGATGGGCGGTAAATGTTGGGCAACCAGAAACATCCACCCATGAATGAGTTTTTTAAAATGTTGCTAGTGAGTGATTTAGCCGTTCTTAACTTGTTGGAGTTGGTCATCTTCTGGGGATTAATCATTCTCCTGGCTCAGAGTCTCTGAAGTTCCATTTTGACTTTGACTTTGTTTTTGATGCAGATTTTTGACTTTGAGCTGATGGATGAGGACCTTCAGTCACTGCTTGCATTAAACAGGAATTGGAGAGTTTGTCAGTTAACTCTGTAAGTTGATTGTATGTGAATTTACCTTCTCTGAGTGAAGCATATTGGGGGCAGACCATGGAACAAAATAGTTTGGGATTTTAAATGGAAGAGGGAATGAGCAGGAGACTGAGATTGGTCTAAGTGAGATATTAGACTATGGGAAATGATGGGGAAAGTGGTATTAGACTGAGCAAAATATTAAAGAATATAGGGAGTAAGCAGGGAAATGGGATTAAATTGAGGAGGATATGGAAGTTTGCAGAAGTGAGCAAGGGAATGACATTAGATTGACTGCAATATTAAGGGATTTGAGAGTGAGATGGTGAGTCAGATTAGATCTGTTGGGATTTAAAAAGGTTTGGAGACTGATTAGGAGAGTGAGACAAGATGAAGTATCTCTGGGTTTGGATGGAATTCTGCTAAAATAAAGTAGAGGAATTCTTTTCCTCCCTTTAATATAAAACTAAATTCTGGCAAATGAGATAACTTATTCTGATATTTTACTTCCTCCAGGTTACAGGATCACCAGTTTTATCCGTTTAAAGATCCCTGATTGGTCCGGTTGCAGGAGCCGAGCTTCCGCAGATACCACCTTTTGTACAAATTCAGAATCATTCATGATACAAGAGGAGGACATTCAGCTTATCCAGTGCAAGCCATCTCTCTACAGAACAGTCCAATCAGTCCATTCGCCACACAATCCCTATGGACCTGCAAGTTTATTTTCTTCAAAAGCCCATCCAATTTTCGGTTAAAATCATTGTTTCTGCTTTCAGCACACATTAGGCAGTCAATTCTAGGTCAGTACCATTCAGTGCAAAAAAAAACGGTTGTCCTCACATTCCCCTTGCATCCCTTTCCAGAAACCCTAAATCCAAGTCCCCTAGTTATTGTACAATCAGGTAATTGTCTATCTATCTAAACCTGTCACTATCTTGTATACCTCTACCAAACTTTCCCTCTACTTGATCTTATCGTTAAAATCCCTCCTCTTCACACTTGTTCTGATGAAGGGTCACTGGACTCGAAACATAAACTTTGTTTTTGCTCCACAGATGCTGATAGATCTAGAGTCATAGAGTCCTACAGCATGGAAGCAGACCCTTCAGTCCAACCACTCCATGCTGAACATAATCTCACACTAAACTAGTCCTATCTGTCTGCTCCTGGCCAATATCCCTTGAAACATTTCCTATTCATATACCTATGCAAATGTCACTTAAATGTTGGAATTGTACCCACATCCACCACTTTAGGAAGTTCATTCCACACACAAACCACCCTCTGCATAAAAAATTTGCCCCTCATGTCTTTTTTAAATCTCCCTTCTCTCACCTTAAAAATGTGCCCCTTAGTGTTGAAATCCCCCAGCCTAGGGAAAAGACAACTGCCATTAACTCTATCTATACTTCTCATTATTTTTAAACTTCAATGAGGTCGCCTCTCAACCTCCTACGCTCTAGTGAAAGAAGTCCCAGCCTATCTACAACCTATTTACAACCTCTGATCTGTACATCCTTGCTTACTATGATCTTCCTGTACTGCTCGAAAACAAAGCTTTTCTCCAGCAATCTCTGTTATTTGTTTCAGATATCAGCATCCACATTTTTTTGTTTTATCTTATTGTGATGGAGGATCTATTCAATGTGAAGCCAGGACGTTGTCTTCACAGGTGCTGTGTGGTGGTCATCATGCAGACACTTACCAGAAGTCTAAAGATAATATTGGCAGATATCATTCGATCTTCTTGTCTCAGACAAAAGTAATTTCACTTTGGATTTAAATAGAATTTTCAAAACATAAGTGTCTTACAAAGGTCAGCACTCAAGATACCATTATTGCGACTAGCTTCGAATTGCAGATGTATAAATTACTGGAATTAAAATCCACCAGAATGAGGTGAAGGATAATGTTATATTCATTCACGGGATAAGGGCATTGCCGGCTAGGACAAGTGGGCAGTTAAGAGTCATTTTCTGTGCAACTTAACTGATGACACATTAGGTCATCCGTCCATTGTAACACACATAACATAAACATGTATAGGAAGCTTTTTATGGGACCAAGAGTGTGCTGGTTGATCAAATATTCAGGATAATCAAGAGGTCAACATTATTAATGTAAAACCACACACTAAGTCATAGAAACGTCATGCAGGGGGTATACAGATCATTGTTTTACTTTACTTACAGCGTAATTCACTTAAATAATAAATGCAACTTTGCTTAAAATAAAACTTAGCGACAGAGAGCCTTCTCACTTGCACCCTCAACTGACTACTCAGACATCACGGTATTTGAGGAGACATTAACTTGAAATTGAATCAACTGTTGATATTTCATATGGTCATTTGATTGAAGAACAAGTAGATTTACATTAAGGTAAATAAATGTAAAAACTGTAATAGTTGGACAGAATAATATAGTAAACTTTGTGGTATTTGAGGTATGTAATTTTTGCCAGTTTATTGAGAGTGCTGGTTCATAAGGTGCCAGTTAAAACAACGTTTGCCGTATTTTGTTAGAATTGGTGAGTAGAGGTATCTTGACACTGTTCGTTTTGTTGAGCAATGTTCACACCTGTCCCCATGACCATTTGACACGGGAGGCAGCATGAACTCAATTTATCACCTTCTGCCACATTTGGTACAGGATACGAGTACAGGGTACTCCGCAGTCCAAAATCATATACAAGCCTGAAGGACATTTGGCCCATTGTATCTCTACCAACAATGCAGTCACTCACTTCTGTTACACTACTTCCAGGAGAATATCTAGGCAGTCTTAATTAACCAACAGACCTCAGCACATGATTGATTTTAGAATATAGCCTTGCAAGGTCTCAAGTACACTCTTGGCAACATATCATTTTTGTCCATGCTGATCAGCTGCAGTGAGAAATGTAGGCTATCCAGAAATGAAAGCAACAGCATTTTAAAAGCTGTTGCTTTTTTGGATAATCTATCTTTTCTATGAATCTCTCCACATGTCCAAAAGCCAAGAAGCCAGGTTAAATCAGTTGATTCACAGTTGCTGTGCTGTCCATATCATGCACAATGATGTTGGTGTTATTTCAAGCTGAATCAATTAATTGTCTCTTTTATAGAGTCACAGAGACACAGCACATAAACAGACCCGTCAATCAACTCATCCATGCCAACTAGATATCCTAAATTAATCAAGTCTCATTTGCCAGCATTTGGCCCGTATCCCTCTAAACCCTTCCTATTCATATATCCATCCAGATGCCTTTTATTGTTGTAATTGTACCAACCTCCACCACTTTGGCAGCTCATTTCAATTCATGCACCATCCTCTGTGTGAAAAAGTTGCCCCTTAGGTCCTTTGTAAATCTTTCCCCTGCCACCTTAAACCTATACCCTCTAATTCTGGACTCCCCTACCCAGGGGAAAGACCTTAACTATTCACCCTATCTGTGCAAGTCATGCTTTTATAAACCTCTATAAGGTCAGTCCTCAGCTTCCGATGCTCCAGGGAAAATAGCCCCACCAAATACATCCTCTCCCTATAGCTCAATCCCTCCAACCCTGGCAACATCCTTGTGAATCTTTTCTGAACCTTTTCAAATTTCACAACATCTTTCCTATAGCAGGGAGACCAGAATTGAATGTAATATCCCAGAAGTGACCCAACCAATGTCCTGTACAGCTGCAACATGACCTCTCAACTCCTGTACTCAATGCATTGACCAATAAAGGCAAGTGTACCAGATGTCTTCACTACCCTGTCTACTTTTGACTGCACTTTCAAGGAACTATGAACCTGCAATCCAACATCTGTTTTGTTCAGCAACACTCACCAGGACCTGACCATTAAATGTATAAGTCCAGCCCTGATGTGCCGTACCAAAATGTAATACCTCACATTTATCTAGATTAAGCTCCATCTGCAACTCATCAGCCGATCTGATCAAGGTCCTTTTGTACTCTGAAGGCTGCCCACTACACTGCCATTTTAGTCTAATCTGCAAACTTACTAACTATTCCTCCTATATTCACATCCAAATCATTGATATATATAACAAAAAGCAGTGGACACAGCACTGGTCCTTGCGGCACACCCTTGGTCACAGGCCTGCAGTCCAAATAGGGACCATCCACCATCACCCTCTGTCTCCTACATTCAAGCCAATTTTGTATCCAAATGGCTAGTTCTCCCTGTATTCAATGTGCTCTAACTTTGCTAACCAGTCTACCTTGTCCAACGCCTTACTGAAGTCCACATAGATCACGCCCACTGCTCTGCCCTCATCAATTCTCTTTGTTACTTTTTCAAAAAAAATCAAGTCAGTGAGACCCAATTTCCCAAGCACAAAGCCATGTTGACTATCCCTAATCAGTCTTGCTTTTCCAAATATGTGTAAATCCTGGCCCTCAGGATTCCCTCTGACAACTTGCCTACCACTGATGTCAGGCTCACCGGCCTATAGTTCCCTGGCTTTTTCTTACCATTTTTCTTAAATAGTGGCACCACATTAACCAACCTCCAATTTTCTGGCATCTCACCTGTGGCGATTGATGATACAAATATCTCATCAAGGTGCCCACCAGGCACTTCCCGGTCCTGGGGAGTTATCCATGTTTATGTATTTTAAGATGTACAACAGCTCCTCTTCTGTAATATGGACATTATTCAAGATATCACTGTTTATTTCCACAAGTTCTCTAGCTTTCATATCCATCTCCACAGTAAACACTGATGCAAAATACTCGTTTAGTATCTCCCCCGTCTCCTGCGGTTCTTCACATAGGCAGCTTTGCTGATCTTTAAGGGACCCTGTTCTCTCCCTAGTTACTCTTTTGAACTTAATGTACTTGTAGGGTCCTTTTGGATTCTCCTTAACCCTATTTGCCAAAGCTATCTCATGTCTCCCTAATCTAATTTTTTTTTCCATTCTTGAGGTTTTTTGTTTACAATATCACTGGATATATTAAGGGGAAATTGATCATTAGCTCAAAATGATTGATTCTCATGGTAATTAATAGTCAACAGTTAACAACAGTTCATGGTGTTTTTGCATTTGTTTAAAGTTGAAGGGAATGTGGATCATGTAGCTGGGCAACAGGTTTATCTGAGCAGTAACACCATTAATACACATGAAACTGTGTTGGATATGCCAAAAACTAACAATGGAGAATGAATGTAAAGTCTGTAGGACCCATGACCCTCTGGATCATATGTACACTATTTGATCTAAGGAAATATCTTCCAGCTGCCATGCTGCTGGAATCCTATCCAGGCCTTTATTACCCTGTGATCATAACAAAGCTTTCCTAGCTAAATTTACACCAGTATCCTCTGTAACCTTCAGGCTATCCAGTACTGTACTCCCTCGATGCCAACTCAAAACCAATTACTATGTCCCAGCAACCCTGTGTTCAATGCATTGGTTCCCAGTTCAGCAATTGTTGGATTTTAAAATTCTCACCATTACCTTCAAGTTCCTTGATGGCCATAACTCTCCCATGTCTGTAACTATCTCCAGACCTACAATCTTCTGAGATCTTTGTGCTTCCCAAATTCAGAACTTTTGTACATCTGTAACGTTCATCATTCCACCATTGGTAGTTGTGCTTTTAGCTGTCGAAATCCTACTGCCTGCTTCACAAATTTGATCTCTTCTCCATCTCTAACTTTATGATTCCCACAAGTCTGCCTCTGCACAAATTTAGAAGTCATTTAATCCTGTGCAGTCAGCCTGCTCTTGCTAATAACAGGGTCTGTCTGGGTTAAAGGGAAACAGCACTGAATAATACTTCTCCAATTTAAAACATGTAAACTGGGACAGTACAGCAGAGTGGGGGTTCAGAGCTGAAAGGACTAGCGTTGGAGGTGGCAGGAGGAGAGATGCTATAGTTCTGTATGGAAGCAAAAGACCCTCAAAGATTTCCTCAAAAAGGATTGGGAGCTTTTTTATCTCTATTCATTTGTGGGACGTGGCATTGCTGGCTGCCCAGCAGTTATTGCCCATGCCTTGTTGCTCTTGAGAAGGTGATGATGAGCTGCCTTCTTGAACCACTGCAGTCCACCTGCTGTGGGTTGACCCACAATGCTATTAGAGAGGGAATTCCAGGATTTTGAACCAGCGACAGTGAAGAAACAGCGATATATTTCCAAGTCAGTATGATGAGTGGCTTGGAGGGGAACTTGCAGGGGGTGGTGTTCCCATGTATCTGCTGCCCTTGTCCTTCTAGATGGAAACGGTCGTAGGTTTGGAAGGTGCCGTTTGAGGATCTTTGGTGAATTTCTGCCGTGCATCTTGTAGATAGTACACACTGCTGCCATTGAGCGTCAGTGGTGGAGGGAGGGGATGCTTGTAGATGTGTCAATCAAGCAGGCTGCTTTGTCCTGGATGGTGTCAAGCTTCTTGAGTGTTGTTGGGACTGCACTCATCCAGGCAAGTGGGGAGTATTCCATCTCACTCCTGACTTGTGCCTTGTGGATGGTGGACAGGCTTTGGGGAGTCAGGAGATGAGTTACTCGCCTTCTAAGGCTTCTGGTGCACACACAAAGGGAAATGCTGCTTACTAACTACACAGTGTTCAGTCTTTACAGCATCACTGGAGGCAGCACTACAGATATGAAATTCACAGCCATTCTCATCTTCTTGATTTGGCTTCACATTTTGTTTGATATCACTCCTGTGAAGCACCTTGGAATGCTTAATTTCATAAAGGTTTTTTGTGTTATATATATTTGCAAATTGACATTGTTAAATCCTTTACATTTATCCATTTGGTATTAAATAAATATTTCATAATATATGGATAATATAAAATTCAGATTCAGATTCCTGTGCATAATAGTAGGTTCCCAAAAGCCTTGGCCTTTGCCAATCTGCATCAAAGTTATCCCACAGCTTATCCATCTGATGGCCTCAGGTTAATAGATAACATTGGCAAGGATTTTGTACTTCAGAAACTACTGTTTATTGCAGTAAATCAGTTTGAATCATAAGCAAAAAAAGCTGAATTATCAAATTATGCAGACAAACTGTTGGTTTTTCGGCTGGAGGGAAAATACTGGAGAAACCAAGTTCAATAACACCAGTCCACAGTGCTTCATGAGGTATTCCTTTTGCTTCTTCCAAGTCCTTATGATGTTCCATCACCTTCTTTCCAGATCATTTCAGTTTTTTGTTAAAGACACAGGGTGGTTGACACATTAATTATTCAGCCATTTAGCCACTGGTCAGAGGCAACAGCTTATAGCAAATGCTTTCCCTGCTTACAGCAGGGAAACAGACCCTTCAATCCAACTCATCTATGCTGACCAAGTTTCCCAAACTAAACTAGTCCCACTTGCCAGCATTTGACATTGGTCCTGTACTGAACTTCAACAGTAACCATCCCAACGCACACAAATGAAGCTGCGTGCGAACACTATTTAAACGGGCAACAACACACTGCAGCAACACAGAACTACGCCAAGAGGAAGAAGAATACCTCTTCCAGGTTTTCAAGGATAATGGATATCCAAAAAATTGGGTCAGAAGATGCCTACACGAACAACATCAGGAAGATACTACACGCCCCGACACACTCAGCACACTACCCTACATCAGGAACTCATCGGAATTAACCACAAGACTCCCACGACCGCTGGGCATCAGAGTGGCACACAAACCCACATCAACCCTATGTCAACGGCTCACCCGAACTAAAGACCCACTCCCCGCCATGGACAGGACCAATGTCATCTACAAGATTCCCTGCAGAGACTGAGAAACACTACATCGGACAAACAGGAAGGAAATTAACAACAAGGGTACATGAACACCAACTGGCTACAAAAAGACATGACCAATACTCATTCATTTCTATCCACATGGATAACGAGAACCACCAATTCGACTAGGACAACACCAAAATCCTGGGACAAGCAAAGCAGAGACAGGCACAGGAATTCCTAGAAGCCTGGTACTCCACGAAGAAACCCATCAATAAACACAGAGAACGCGACCCCATATACACTCCACTACGAAGGAAAACCCGAAGTGAGGCAATCCAGCTCAACAGACTCCAGAGTTTAAAAACCGGGCGGGAAAACACACCAACACTTCTTCGAAGGCTGCACTGATGATGTTACCCAGCAGGGTAATGAAATGTCTGTGGAACAACAAACCAGCTCGGCGAACCAACCAACCACAACATCCTTTCTATAATGTGGATTCCAGAACTGCACACGTACTCTAGCTGTGGTGAAACCAATGGTTTATACAGTTCCAACATCCCCTCCCTGCTCTTAAACTTGGCTAATAATGGCAATTATACCATATCCTTTCTTAACCATTTTATGTATCTGTCCTGCTACCTTAAGGAACTGCTGCACGTGCATACCAAGGTCCCTCTCATCCTTGATGCTTTCCAGGGTCCTACCATTCATCATGTATTCCTTTGCCTTGATTGTCCTGCCTAAGTACATTATTTCTGATGAAGGGTCTAGGCCCGAAACGTCAGCCTCTCTGCTCCTATGATGCTGCTTGGCCTGCTGTGTTCATCCAGCCCTGCACCTTGTTGTCTTACATTATCTCACACTTAGCTGGATTGAATTCCTTTTGCCACTTATCAGCCCATCTATATCCTCCTGTAATCTAGGGCCATCCTCCTCATTGTTTACCAACCCACCAATTTTTGAATCATTTGCAAACTTACTAATCAACCCTCCTACATTCAAGTCTAAATCATTTATACATATCACAAACGGTAAGGAACATAGGAATAGGAATTGACCATTCAGCCCTTGATGAGATCGTGGCTGATCTGTAGCCTAACTCCATATGCCTTTGGCCCATATCCCTTAATACCGTAGCTTAACGGAAATGTATCTATCTCAGATTTAAAATTAACAACTAATCCAGCATCCACTTGTGGAAGAGAGTTCCAAATCTCTATGTGACTTGTGTGTAGAAATGCTTCCTAACATCTCTCTGAACACTCTGGCCCTAATTTTTAGACTGTGTCCACTATGTTCGCTAGTTCTATAATTTCTAACAAGTGGAAATAATGTGTCCGCTCAGTCTTTTCCTGGTATTACCTTGAGACTTTAATTAGATCCACCTCTCAACCTTCTAAGTCCTGGAGAAAACAGGAATCATTTGTATAACGTCTCTTCATAACTTAAGTCCTGAAGCCCAGGTATCAGTCTTGTAAACTGATGTTGTACTCCCTCCAAGGTTAACATATCCTTCCTAATATGTGGCACCCAGATATGATCACAGTAATCCAAGTGGGATCTACCCAGGGTTTTGTATAACTGCAGCATAACTTCAACATCATTATACTCCAGTCCTCTAATATAAAGGCCAGCATTCCATTAGGCTTCTTGATTATTTTCTATACCTGCTCATGGTATTTTAAAGATCAATGTACCTGATCCCCCAGCTCGCTTCGGACACTCCACTGTATTTAACTTCATATCATTAGAAAGTTCCCTGATCTTTCCTTTTTTTTGTTCAAAGTGGATAACCTCACACATGCCCACATTGAAATCCACCTGCCAGTTCTGCCCATTCACCTAGTTTAACAATATCTCCTTGTAATTTTATGCTATCACATACTCTCGTCTACAATGCTGCCTAACTTTAAGTCATCAGCAAATTTGGACACTTGACTTCCTATGCCATTGTCCAAGTCTTAAATAAATAAAGTGAATAACTGAGGCCCCAACACTGCAGGACCCCATTGGACACAGGCCTGAATCACAATCACCCCTTGACCATCACTCTCTGTTTTGTTACTTCGCCAATTTTGGATCCAATTTGCCAGCTTTCCTTGGATCCCATAGATTCTTACCTTCACTGTCAGTCTCCCATATGGGACCTTATTACAAATCTTGCTTGTGTCCTTGTGTCTACTCTCCAAATGACCAGTCAAACTACAGTCATTCCTTCATGTCCCCAAAGGGCTGCAAATTCCAGATGCTCACGGACTTCAAGAGGGAATCAAATGGCCACTTAAGGGAAATACACTTGCAGGGTGATGAGGTTAGAGTGGGGAAATGGAACTGACTGATTGTCCTACAGACAGCTGATGTGGATTCCATTAACTGAGTTCAGCCCTGAAGAAGGGTAATGCCCAAAACGTTGACTGCTCCTTCTCTCCAGATGCTGCCTGGCTTGCTGTGTTCTTCCAGCCTCCTGTTTGTCTACCTGGATTCCAGCATCTACAGATTTTTTTGTCTTGATAAACTGAATTGCCTTGTTTACTGCTGTAAAGGCTCTACAACTCCTCAAGCCTTACAACTCTCGATACATCTGCACTCATCTAATTCTGGACTCATGAACATCTGTGATTTAATCAGTCCACAATGTTTCAGTGACCCAAGCCAAGCTCTGGAATTCTATCCTTTAGCTTCCCCACCTCTCTACCTTTTTCTTTAAAACCTATCTGTTTGACCAAGTTTCGAGTCATCTGCCCTCATTTCTCCCTATATGATTCAGTGTCATACTTTATCCTGTGAACAAGAATATTTCAACAAAGTTCATTAAATTAAAGATACAATATAAATACAAATTTTTGCATTTGCCTTCGCTGCTTACGTTGGCATCATCCTGTTCAGTGGAGACAAATAAAAATTGAAAAAGTGCTAGAAACACTCAGTAAGTCTGGCAGCACGTTAAATTTTTTTTAAGTTATTTACCATTTTTTTACTCATTTGCATTGAAGATGGCTCAATGGCTTCACAGAATTGCTGCTCATACAGTAAAACAAAATGTGGCACAACATTTTTATTGTTTATTTTTTAATAAAGAAATTAAACATTTGCAGAATGTTTACAAGTCACTGGAATCTTTATAATATGGATAAGGTGACCCATAGCAAGAAGGTTGAGAATCTATGGTATAAATCCACTTTCCAAAGCAGGAGCAGGCTTGAAAAGTTAAATGGTCTGCTCCTGTCCCCAGTGTTCCTCTGTCCTAGTTTTTACAGCATGGAAAGTGGCCCTTCGGCTCATCTGTCCAACCAGGCATCAAACACCATCTATGCTGATTCCAGTCCAGAGCTGACCATAATCTTGCTTGTTATGGCATTTCAAATTTTCATCAAAATATTTCTTAAATGTTTTGAGGGTTCCTACCTCTACCACTATTTTAGGCAATGGGTTTCAGATACCCACAGCTCTATGGCTGGAAAATGTTTCATCAAATCCTCTCAAAACCTCCTGTTCCATACCTTATTACTGTGCCTCTTGGTTACTGAGGGGAAAAGTTTGTTCCTTTATACCCAGTCTACGCTCCTCAGAATTTTGTACACCTCAAACAGATCCCCCTAAGCATTCTGTAGTATCTCCTATCACTGGAAAGCAGATCTGAAATCTGCGCTATGTGTGCCATGCTTACAGAAGGTTCCTTCACCCACTTACTCTCCTGTATCCACGGGTAATATTCCAAATAATCTGAAAGCATGTACACAAGTCATACACAAAAGTCTGCCCCTTTCATTAACAGTATCCGCCCTACTGCAAACAAAATGCTTCAAGTGGCTCCATATTTTAAAACAATTCTGCACATTGCAAAAATAAAGGATATGTTGTGTTCTGAAGAATCATATTGATTTGAACTCGAAGCCTTAACTGTGTTTCTCTCTCAAGACCTGCTGAATTTCTCCAGCAATTTCTGTTTTATTTTTCAGATTCTTAGCATCTGCAGTATTTGGAAGTTACTTTCTAGGGAATTCTCAACTTTTCTCTGCCCTACAAGTCACCAACCATTCATCAAGCTGAGAAACCCTGAGCTCTCAATAAACTACAGGCGCTTCCTGAACACTTAAATAACTGGGAAACGAGAAGGGTCTAGGCCCGAAACGTCAGCCTTCCTGCTCCTCTGATGCTGCTTGGCCCAAATCTGGATGTGTTCAGATTCAGGCTGTTGCTTGTTCCAGGCAAATGATAAGTACAGAAAGTCACTCCCTTCTGCTCCTATGATGCTGCTTGGCCTGCTGTGTTCATCCAGCTCAGCACCTTGTTTAAAGTTGTTCCGTTTAAACATTGTGAAATGAATGTATTGTCGTTATTTCGTTAACAATACCAGTTTCACCGTTGCGGTCATGTGCCATAGAATTCTAGTTCTGTGGGCTGCATTCTCGCGTGACCTTCTTCTCTTGCCCTCTCTCCCTCTTCCTCTAACCATTGACTTAGGAACATAGTAACGGGAGCGGGCTGTCAAGAACCATCGAGCACGCCCTGCCGTTCAACTTAATCATGTCTGATTGAAACTTCGATGCCTTTTGACTCACCCCATCCCCACCTGGACCTCACCTACCCCTCGCATTGCTTCCAGTCTCCCCTTCAGCTAGATCTCTCCTCCTGCCTCAGCTCTCACACGGAGGTCGTGGGCTCCATCTGGTGTCAGATGTTGCTCTGTGCAGCTCCTCTAAACTGCACCGATCAACCTGTGCCACTAGAAAACGTCAGGTCAGTTATTTATTTTACATTTGGGGATTATTTTAGTTTATTTAATTTTTGAAGTTATTTCAGCGAAAACATATCACGGGACATGTATAATGTGGTATCTCAACGTGCACATGGGAAGATGAGTAGCCTCATGGTAACAATATTGGACTGTGATTGAGAGGCTCGGGGTAGTGTTGTATTGCTCGAGTGGGTCAAGTCAGTGGGTAGAATGTCAATTTGATTTAATAAATCTGGAATTGAAAGCAGCTCTCTGTAACGATGACCACAAAACTACCATTGTTAGTCCTGGTTCAATATGTCCTTCAGGGAAGGAAACTGCCGTCCTTACCAGGTCTAGTCTATATGTGATTCCAGACCCACAGCAATGTGGTTGACTCTTAACCACCCACTTACGTGGCTGAGAGACAGTCAAGGGAAGTTAGGGATGGGAAGTAATTTCCAGGCTGGCCATATCTCATTAAAAAGCAAAACACAGTTTTATGGTTGCAAAATGTCTAAGGAAACAAACACAAATGTTAGATTTCACACTAATCTGATGAAGGGAGCCACTGGAATAATGGTTTCTGGGGTGATGGTAGATTCTGTCTTGTTGGAGATGGGGTGGCAGTCAGTATGTGGTGAACAATGTGTGACGGTCAGTGGTCAGTGTTTGGTAAAGTGCAGTGTCAGTGCGTGGTGGTGTGCAGTGCTCACCGGGTCACTAGTAGTCACTATGTGATGGTCAGTGGGTCACTGGAGGTCAATGTATGTTGGTCAGTGATCATTGTGTGTTGGTCACTGTGTGGTGGTCATTATGTGGCAGTCAGTGTATGTAGTGTGTGTTGGTCAATATCATGGAATAATTGAGTCATAGAAATCTATAGCACAAAGAACCTTTGGCCCATCAGGTCTGTGCTGATCAAAAACAACCACCCAACTATTCTAAGATAACACAGTGTGGAGCTAGAGGAACACAGCAGGCCAGGCAGCAAGAGAGGAGCAGGAAAAATAATGTTTTGTGTCGGGACCCTTCTTCTTCTCCAGCTCCACACTGTGTTATCTCTGACTCTAGCATCTGCAGTTCTTGCTATCTCTGACCCAACTATTCTAATCCCATTTTCCAGCAGGTGGCCCAAAGCCTTGTATGCCTTGGCATTGCAAGTGTTTCTGAATCAGAGGGCATAATCTCCAACTTAAGGGATGCCAATTTAAGACTGAGATAAGGAGGAATTTATTCTCTCAGAGCATTGAGACTTTTTGGAACTCCTTGCCACAGAGAGCTGTAGGGGCAGAGTCCTTGTGTATATTTAAGGCTGAAATGGATAAATTCTTGATCAGTAGGAGAATGAAGGGTTATGGGGAGAGGGCATTAAAGTGGGCATAGGGGTTTTGGATCAGTCATGTTCCTCTTGAATGGCAGAGCAAGCTTGAGGAGCTGAACAGCCTACTTTTATTTATTATGATCTTACATTGGCCCGATACTCTCCTATTTCTTCCTTGCATGCATCCCATTGCTCTGACACAGATCGACCTAAAAGTAACTTCTTGGTCCGCTCTAGCCAAATCATATCCACCTTATTAAAAACAGCCTTCCCTCCGTTTAGAAATTTGATTTCAGGCTCATCGTTGTCCTGTTCCAGACTTCACCTGACAGAAGAGCAGCACTTTGAAAGCTTGTGATTTCAAATAAATCTTTTGGACTACAGCCTAGTGTCGTGTGACTTCTGGCTTTGTCTAACCGGGTTCCACACCAGCACCTCCATATCATGGCTAATCCATAACAATCTTGAATCTATCAGAGTTATGATTGCAGTCTGCAAAGTACTCCGCCACTGATACTTGTACCACTTGCCTGGCTTCATTACCTAAAATTAAGTTCAGCCCCTCATTTCTTACTGTCTTTAAAAAAACTCTCCTGGATGCATTTTAAGAATTCTGCTCCAACTGAGCCTTTCACATTATGATTGTTGAGGACAGTTATGGAATATTATGTACAATTCTGGTTGCCCTTCTATAGGAAGGATGTTGTTGAACTTCAGAGGTTGCAGAAAAGATTTACAAGGATGTTGCAAGGGTTGGAAGGTTTGAGCGATAGGGAGAGGCTGAATAGGCTGGGGCTATTTTTCCTTGGAGTGTTGTGGGCTGAGGGGTGACCTTAAAGAAGCTTATAAAATCATGAGGTGCATAGATAAGGTGAATAGTCAATATCTATTCCCCGGGTGGGGGAGTCCAAAACTACAGGGCATAGGTTTAAAGGTGAGGGTGTTCAGATTTAAAAGGGACCTGAGGAGCAACTTTTTCAGGGGGTGGTACATGTATGGAATGAGCTGCCAGAGGAATTGGTGAAGGTGAGTACAATTACAGCAGTTAAAAGGCATCTGGATGGCTACATAAATGGGAAACCTTTAGAAGGATATGGACCAAATGCTGGCAAATGGGACTAGATTAGTTTAGGATATTTGGTCGGGTCATGGACGAGTTGAACCAAAGGGTCTGTTTCCGTGCTATATGACTCGATGAATACCCCAAGTAACACTGGGGGAAGAAATTCTGTACTAACACTTCCTTCTGACCATAGGGGAGTGTCCAGAGGATTGGAGGACAGCTAATGTTGATCATATTTTACAAAAAACATGGTAGAGATAGACCAAGGAGAAAGTAGTGAAGGAAGAAATTAATTTCCATTTAGACAGGCAAGGTTTGATCAGGGAATAGTTAGCGTGGTATTATCAGACCTATAACCTCATGAACTATCGGAGGATGGTCATGCCTAACAAATCTAGTGGAATTTTTCAAGGTGACCAAATGTTTGGATGAGGGTAGGGCAGTGGATGCAGATTATATGGATTTCAGGAAGCCCTTTGAGAAGGTGCCACATGGAAAACTGATAAAGAAGGTAAAAGTTCATGGGATCCAGGGTAACTTGGCAAGTTGAATCCAAAATTGGCTTAGTGACAGGAGACAGAAGATGATGGTGGAAGAGAGATAACAAGGTGTAGAGCTGGATGAACACAGCAGGCCAAGCAGCATCAGAGGAGCAGGAAGGCTGACGTTTCGGACCTAGATCCTTCTTCAGAAATGATGGTGGAAGGCTGTTTGACTGGAACCAAGTATGCAGTGGCATCCCACAGGTATCAGTGCTGGGTCCTTTATGATGTAAGAACAGGAGTAGACTCTTGTGCCTGTTTCACCATTCAACAAGATCTGTCGTCTAACTCTATATACTTGCTGTATCTTATAATAGCTTTGCTTAACAAATATTTATCTATCTCTGATTTAAAGTTAACAACTGATCTAACATCCATTGCGCCATTTGTGGAAGAGATTTCCAAACCTTTGTGTGTCAAAGTGCTTCCTAACATCTCTCCTGAACAGTCTGGCCCTAATTTTTAGACTATGCCCCTAGTTCTACAATCCCCAACCAGTGGAAATAGTTTATCTACCCAATCTTTTCCTGTAATTATCTTGATAACTTTAATCAGATCACCCCTTAAACTAGCAAATTTTAGAGAAAACAGGACCTCACCCAGCAGGTGGACTGCAGTGGTTCAAGAAGGGAGCTCACCATCTTCTCAAGGGCAACTAGGGACGGGCAATAAATGCAATTGTTCCTTTTTTGTTTTTTTTTAAAGTTCTACCCATGTAACTTCATTTGAGGAGCCTTCTAAGATGTCATCCCTCCTTGTAGTGGATGCTTTAGTCAATATTGTGAGACCTCCTCCTCTTTAACCTCCTTCTCAGTTCACCTGAAGACTATATCCTGGAATATTGAGCTGACAATCCTGTCCCTCTCTCAACCGTGTCTCAATGATAGCAATAACGTCATACCCCCGTGTTTTAATTTGGGCCCTCAACTCATCTGTCTTGTTCGTCAGATCACTTCAATTAAGATAAATATTACCAAACCTTGCCAAAATCCCTCTTCCTTACCTAGCCCAAAATTTCCATGCCTTCTTGACTCCTTTGCAGTCTCTTCGAACTTTGATCGTTCATCTCCCCCTGCTGAATCTTCTCTGTATCCTATCACTCTCCCACCCCCGCTAAGTTAGACCTTCCGCAACAGCATGAGCAACCTCCCCACAAGGATGCTGGTCCCATTCATTCTCAGGTGCAACCCATCCACCTTGTACAGGTTCCACCACTCTCAAAAATGGTCCCTATGTCCCTGAAATCTAAAGTCCTCTGCCCTAATCATCTCTCTAGTAACAAATTCATCTGGACTAACCTCCAATTTCTATACTCACAAGCACTTTGCACTGTAAGTAATCCAAAGATTACGACTTTGTGGGTCCTGTTCTTTAATCTACTTTCTACCTCCCTAAATTCCACTTTCAGGACCTTTTCCCCTTTTTCTAACTACATTGTTAGTACCACAATCTCAGTTTGTGCTCTTCCTGTAGAATGCCCAGTTATCATTCAATGACATCTCTGACCCTCATCCTTCTACACTCCATCGAGTACAGATGCAGAGTCCTCAACCAGTGGTCCTCAGTGTGTGGTGTCATTCCACAGTCTTGAGTATCATTTCTCAGTGTGTGGTGGCCAGTCTGTGGTGGTCAGTGTCAGTGGTGGTCAGTGTGTGGTGGTAGGTGTCAGTGCTGGTCAGTGTGTAGTGGTCAGTGTCAGTGATGGGGGGGTCAGGGTCAGTGCTGGTCAGTATGCAGTGGTCAGTGTCAGTGCTGGTCAGTGTGTAGTGGTCAGTGTTGATCGGTGTGTAGTGGTCAGTGTCAGTGTGTAGTGGTCAGTGACAGTGTTGGTCAGTGTGTAGTGGTCAGTGTCAGTGCTGGTCAGTGTCAGTGCTGGTCAGTGTGTAGTGGTCAGTGTCAGTGTTG
>NC_063346.1:199586-209111 GCF_021869965.1 Rhincodon typus
GGGAGTTGTAGGTGTGGGTAGGAGTTGTAGGTGTGGGGGGTAGGGGGAGGGAGTTGTAGGTGAGGGTAGGGGTTGTGGGGTAGGGTAGGGGTTGCGGGTGAGGGGGTTAGGGGTTGTGGGTGTGGGCGTAGGGTAGGGTAGGGGATGTGGGTGTCGGGGGTAGGGTGGGGGTAGGGTTGGGGATGTGGGTGTCGGGGGTAGGGATTGTGGGTGAGGGTATTACAGTGGATTCAGGGAAGGGGAGGGAGGGGGAATATTCATCTACAGCCTCCCCCATCCTCAGTGCTGTCTGTCACGTGCCCCCAGGTCTGGATGAACATGGGGAGACTGTTTCCTGGCGAGTCTCAGGTTGGGCTGCACGGATCATACAGCACGAAATGGACCATTTAAATGGGCAGCTATACATCGACAAAATGGACAGTACAACTTTTGAGAATCTGCACTGGATGGAAGAGAATGACTGAGGCAGATGATGACTAAACTTGCATTACAAATGCACTGGTCACATCCCCAGCAGCTAATGAAACAAGCTCTCAGTTAACAACGGAACAGCAAGATCCCTAATATAACATCTGTTTTAGTTACACCGGTGAACATTCACAAGGATAGTAGGAACTGCAGATGCTGGATACTGGATAAAATTTAAAAAGCAACATTAGAGACAGTAGCACAACCTCAGGAATGCCTTAAACTTATTGTAAAACTGATAAATTAAAATTTGAGTGCAATTTAAATCATCACTACAAGCTAGGGATTCTATGATTCTTAGTTCTTTCAACATGGGGGTGTGGGCACTGACACATCTGGGATTACTGTCCTTTCTTGGCAAATTGCAGACTCTTCAATAGAGTTTAAATTTAAATTGTGACTGCACCTGATACCCAAAGAATTTGGAAGTTCAGCCTTGTAGAGGATTAACTTCAAGTTTGGGTGGTGGAACGATGATTCTCTGGAATACTCTGGTCCCATGAGTTGCTGCAGTCAGTCATGGTCACCCCATTTAAATATGTAACCATTCACAATACTGAGCAGTGAACATATATGCCACCTGCCTCTCACCTTGTACAGTGCTTTAAATTGCTGGCCAATGCTAAAAATGAATTTTAATTCAAGGTTGAGAATTGTATTGAACCTGTACAGGCACTTTAGTAGAGAAACAAAATAATCTCACCATCCTGTTGTTTCTCCATAGCTCTGCATCTGATTGTTTCAGCTGCCTCGTGCTGGAAAGTGGGACTGAGGTAGATTTAGGGTAGCTTTGGTGGTACAGACTTGATGGGCCAAAGGGCCTCTTCCGTACGGTATGATTCTATGATTAAACCACTCCTTTTGTCAAGTACTTCAACCTCAACCCTGTACAAAATTTCTGAACTCTATATTTAAATTGAAGTTTCACCTGTGTTCTTCCAAACGTGTTACTTCCTACAGTGCAACTGTCTCTCCATTCCACTACCCTGACTATCTCTTCCTAATGTGTTAGAAATACCATTGTTCATGAGACCAAAATTACAGTTTGTGTAACTGTACACAACCAGTTGTATACATTATCAGAATCCAAATAGTCTATATTCAGAGAAAAAGCAGGATCCAGCACCTACCTTTGGGATGAATTCTTCAGTTCAACTTAATTTTTACATCACTTCATCTTGTATTAAGTGGCAGAATTTTCCTACTAAGGTCTTTGCAAGAAACCTTATCAAACATCTAAATTCCACACCTACTGCATTCCTTCATCTAACTGCTCAGGGCTATGAAAAGAATTGTCAAACATGAATTGCTTTTAATGCATCTGCTGTACCTTTGCATTTAAAACATAGAATCCATAATTCAAGATAACAGTTTAACAGTTTTCACCTCAAATAAACTGGCTTTAATTATTTCTTGTCCTCTTACTGAAAATGGGTGCTGCTTTTTATTGGAAGTGATGACGGGTTCAATATGAACTGCCAGCAATGAGGTTATAGGTTTCAAGAACTGCAGATACTGGAGTAAGAATCGATGCAGTGTGGAGCTGGAGAAATACAGCAGGTCAGGCAGCAGAGGAATAGGAGAGTCGATGTTTTGGGCCTAGACCCTTCATCAGGATGAAACGTCGACTCTCCTACTCCTTTGCTGCCTGACCTGCTGTGTTCCTCCAGCTCCACAGTGTCAACTTAGGCTGCCATATGATGGGCTCACATCTTGTACTGAAAGTACCTTTAACAGAATAACTAAAAATAAAAATTTAAAACAATAAGTGGTATTGGAGTAAATGACCAGATGAAGGTTCTCACCAGCAGTTTAGGAGGAGCAAAGGGAGGTACATGGGTTTTGGGAGTGAATTCTCTTATCCCAGACACCATTCTAGTTTATTCTTCTGTGACCTTGACATCTTTAAGATATGTGCCCAAAAATGAATACAATACTCCCACTGAGGCCTCAGATTTTTAAAATTTAACAATTTCACACTACTCCAACATGATACCACAGCACCAGTAAGGGATTTTGCTCCCTCCTCTAACTTTCCAAGAGTTACAGAAGTGTTCGCATGACCAATCATTCAGAGTCCTACAGAGCATCGCTTGTCCATTGTAACACTGGTATCATTCTGCATTGCACTTTCCGCTGGCTGAGGTTACCATGAAGGTCCCACCTTCTCAATTTTGCCCCTCGCCTGAAGTGTGGTTAAACTTGCCACCAGTCTTCTAAGGAGAGAGCAGCCTATGGTCCTCTGGGGTTATAGTGACTTCATCTTTACAACACTCAATCTGAAATACACTAACCTCAAGATTTAATTATAATGTGTTAAAATCAATCATAAATAACAGTCTAACTGTTGAATAAATACATTCTCTTCCTCTTCATTCCCATAGACTGGCTAATGGTAGCAGCCTTCAAAATCTTCATTCAGTGACACTGCTCGATGAGAAACAAACCTGGCCAGAAAAAAGACCTGTGAAACCTTTGTTGTGAACAGGGATCAGCAAGAGATCGATGTTTTATTTAAGGCTCTCAATCAGTGAATAAAGGAAATCTCAGAAACTTTTACAGAATCGGGGAAGAGTTCAAGCCACATGTCTGTTTCCTGAGCTCTGTAAGGAGTGCAAAGTTCATGCTGGGATATATCTGCTCGAAACCTGGTTACTAATAACGGCACAAAATCTTCAGCAAAACAAAATCAGCTTTTCTTAAAATAGGCAAATGATGTGGCAGCATCTGGGAGGTGTGTTAAGTTTCTCTCAGCTTCAGACTGTACAATTCCTTGTGATTTCAGAAATAAGGATCAACTGGAAGAGCAAGGAGATTAATAGAAGGCTCAGCCTTCCTGCCCAAAGTCTTCTGTAAATTTCTTCACTTTGTTAAGATCCTCGGCATTGACAGTAGGTCGAGTGGTTGCCAGTGAGCGAAGCATGTCAGACTGAAAAGAATGAACAGGGTTCAGGAGTTAGAAGCCAAAAGAGAGCACAAAATGGGTAATAGACAGGTGGTGCATGCATAACTTAACCTGATCCACAAGTGACTTCTACATTAACAGTAGCAGACTTTAGAACGACAGTGATCCAGAAGGAAAACAGACTCCTCGAGAGACATTCCAGCCCCAAGCTGTGGATTGTCCAAGCCCTGGTCCTCAGCACTCAGATGCCACACCAGGGGCAGTGAATGAACCAGGAGTCTCAAGCTGCCCTTGGCTGTATTTAGGCCTGATAGAGGCCAGACATCCATTAAATCACAACATAAGTATTGCACGGGGTGGGAGTGTGGTGGTGGTGGATGCAGAGACAGAGAGAGAGAGAGGAGGCAAAAAAAAACTTTTTTGGGTTTGATTATTCTGCATCACAGTCCAAGGCAGGAGATGAGCTGCTACTCATACATCTGTTCCCAAACTGAGCCATAGAGCAGCAAAATAATTCTCCAACCCATATAGACAGCACGAAACCCGAGAGCACACACACACGGGTAGGGGACATGCATGTGTAGAATGAAATTACTCCACCCTGACAGCCAACCTTTCACAAGCATTGCTCTGGTCAAAATATTGTTTTGCTACTAAGATAACTAAAGGTTCAACTGATGGAAGCATAGAAAATTCCTGACCAAACATCTTCATCTCCTATATTGCAGCTTTACTAGCACACTGATATAAGGCGGCAGCGCAAAAACAAGCAGAATTTACCATGCAAACCACAGGCTCCAGTAGCTTATCACTGGGAACATCCACCCATGTCATCTCAATGGCAGCTGGGTCTCCAGGGGAGCATGGTGTTAAAAGGTCATCCACTATGACATTTGGATTTGTTCTGGATGGACCTCGAATCTGGAGGAAAAGATCAAATAGTTAACGATATATTGTCCTGTAAAACTTATAGCCAAACACCTCAATCCTCTTGAAATGATCCTGTTTGTGAAACTGAGCAACGCTATTACGACACTCGCCAATTATCTCAAGCATATTTGGTTTGCTTTCTCAGCCTATCATCTTATTTATTGATTTCCTTAGTGACAGAGAATTTAAGAAGATTCACAAATTCTGACCGAAAAAATTTCTTGTCTCAGTCCTGAATGATCAACCCCTTATCCTGAGAAACAAGAAGTGATTGTGGTTTATAACGAATAACATTAGCCAGTAAAAATCAAATAAGACAAACACAATCACCCACAAACAGCACTTCAAGCTGGGTAGAGGAAAGAAAAGTCATTTTAAAAATAGTTTCTTGAGATGTTGTCAATGCAAGGCTGATACTGCTGCGTGAATAGTTATGATCCCAACAGTGACCCCTGCAGAACTCTCAGAATCCCTATATTGTAGTAGCAGGCCATTCAGCCCATCGAGTCCACACCAACCCTCCAAAGAGCATCCCACTGAGGACCACCCTATCCCTGTAACCCTGCATTTCCTATGGCTCATCCACCTAGCCTACACATCCCTAGACTGTGGGAGGAAACCGGAGCACCAGGAAGAAACTCACAGAGAGGGGAGCACGTGCAAATCCACACAGACAGTCACTTGAGGGTGGAATCAAATCCAGGTCCCTAACACTGTGAGGCAGCAGTGCTAATCAATAAGCCAGTATGCTTCCCTGCATATCTCCGAGGTCTCTGGATTACCAGCCCAACGAGAATACATTTTGATGGGCCTGTTGCTAAAACAACAACTGCCACAGCTGACAACTGAGGGAATGTGCTCTCATTTTTAATCTTGAGGGAATCACAAGAGCAGCCCCTCATCTGACGCCAGTTTGCCCCCAATCCACTCCAGACTTCATCTCCCATTTCCCCAGCTTCTTGCAGCTTCCACTCCCCGTGCAAAGCACTCCCCCAACCACAACCCACTAGCCCTTCTCCCCCTCCAGGAGGCCTGTGATTTAACTCGAAGTTCAGTTGCTCATCTCTTTAGTAAACAGAGCTTCATGGTTCTGTTCGTCCAACACACTGTCACTGCTTGAAGAACGCTACTTGTCCCTGGCTGCCATCCTGGAAAAACCCCTTTATCCCCACTCTCTGTTTTCTGCCAGTCACCAATCCTCTATCCATGGCAGTACCTTGCCCCTAAAATTGTGGGGTCTGATCTCACTTAGCAGCCTCCTGTGCGGCACCTGGTCAAAGACTTTCTGCAAACCTAAACACGTCATGTCCACTGGCTCTCCATTGGCTAACTTGCTGGTTAATTCCTCAAATTACCTCATCACAAAAGGAATATCACTTAGTTTGCTTTACCCTTTTAAAATACCTGCAAAAACTTCCACTATTTGTATATTCCTAGCTAGCCTTCCCTCAATTTCTTAACATTTTAGTCATTCTTTGGCACTTTGAATATTCTGACCAAACATGTGACCTGCTACTTCAGCAATTTATGCTTTTCCCTTTGAATTGACATTTTCTGTAATTTCTTTAGTTAACCACTTATGGTGGGTCCTGCATTTCGAATTCTTCTGTTTTGTAGGAATATACTTATTTTGAGTATTCTGAAATATCCCCTTAAATGTCTTCCACTGCGTTTCTATCAATTGATTTCTTCGCCTACTCTATCTGTTCACTTCAGCTAGCTCAGCTTTCATATAGCTCTTACTTATGCTTACAATAATACTCTTTGACCCAATCTTCTCCCTTTCAAACTGGACATAATATCATAACGCGTGGTTGCTGCTACCTAGGGATGGCCTAACTCAGATCATTAATTAATCCTGCCACACTACACAATGCCAAATTGAACACGACCTGCTTTGTAGTCAGTTCCAAAATTTGCTCCAAGAAATCTTTCAATAGAATTCTATGAACTCTTTACCTAGCCTTCTATTGCCAATCTGGTTTTTCCAGTTCATAAATAGATTAAAATTACCCATGATTACTGTCATCCCTTAAGCACACGCAACCACTATTTCTTACTGTTTGATTTGTCCCACATTGTGATTAGTGTTAGGAGGTCCACAGATTACTCCCACCAGTGATTGCACACACACTCTCTCTCTCTCCCACGCCCACATACACAAACATGTACATACTGTCTCTCCTCCCCCTGCAACGTGCGAACACGTAAATCTATGGGGTGAATTTATATTTGCAGATATATTCTATTTTGTTCAAAAAGCACACGATTTATAGAAAGTCAATCAATGTGGCGTTTTATAAATTCCTACTTTAGAAATAAAACCAGTCTGACTCCAAACAAAGACACAAACAGATTTTGACAAGGCCTCACACCTAACAGGCATTGACTGACCTAAAATGTCTCCTCCTCTTTCCACTGATAAAATCTTCAGCTCTCTCAAGACAGTGACTTGAAAGAAATTCAGAGATTTACATATACGTATTAATCAATTAAAATGTCCTGATTTAAGATTTAACAGCATCTTAAGTTTGTTTAATACATCCTCATCAGTGGTGTGGCCCTTTGATCTTTTACTTACAAATTCTGTGTCTGATACTACCTCTCTCACTAACACCTGAAGGAGTAAGACTGCAAAAGCTTGTGTTTTCATATAAACCTGTTGGACTATTATCTGGTATCGTGTGATTTCTGACATTGCCAGTGGAACGCTTAACCTTTGAAGGAGATTGTAATTACCAACAAAACACTGAGCACTTACCTTTTTAAAATGAGTTGCTGACTGCACTTTCCGGACCGGTTGCATTAACGCATCACGGACAATTATACAGATGTCTGCGCCAGAATATCCCTCAGTTTTCCTGCCTAGTTCCCTGAAGTCTGCCTCAGTCAGGCAATGAGGAGTTGTGCCCAGGTGTAGTTTAAACATGTGAACTCTTGCTGGTTCCTCTGGCAATGGGATGTAAATTCGTTTCTCAAACCTTAACACAAACAATAAGGGAACTTCTAAATTATTTCACACAATCAAATAAACTATAATAATCTGTATAATGTAGCATAATCTTAAATCTGACCTCCTCCTAATGGCAGAATCCAGCACCCATGGGATGTTTGTTGCTCCCAAAACCAAGATTCCATCACTACTATTCCCAACACCTGAAGATGGAGAAACAAGTTATTTTCAAACTAGACAGGGAGTGAACTTCTGGAACCCCAAATACACAGTAATCAGCATACAACATACAACATAGGAGAAGTAGACCATTCAGATCCTCAAACTTTCTCGCCATTCATTAAGATAATGGCTGATCTGTTTGTGTCCCAAATGCCACATTACCAGGTTAGTTACCCTTAGATTCTTGACAGGCAAGAGAATCGATCTACCTGTCTTAAACAATCCTGCCTCCAGCACTTTGAGACAGACAGTCCAAAAGCCGCACACTTTGACAAACAATTTCCTGTCTTTTATGTCTTAAAAGCCAATGATGTGGAGGTACCGGTGTTAGACTGGGGCAGACAAGGTCAGAAATCATTTTATAAATAATTTTATAAATTTCTACTTCATAAATAAAACCAGTCTGACTCCAAACCAAAACACAAACAGATTCTAAACAAGGCCTCACACGTAACATGCATTGTCTGACCTAAAATGTCACCTCTTCTTTACACTGATAATACCTGTAGTTCTCTCAGGGCAGTGATTCAAAAGAAATTCAGGCATTTACATGTACATATTAATCAATTAAAACCTTCTAACTGAGTAAAGATTTAACAGCATCTTAAGGTCATTCAATACATCCTCATCAGTTGTGTGACCCTTTGGTCTTTTACTTATAAATTGTGTTCTGTGTGTTTCTTTCTTACTTCACCTGACGAAGGGGCTATGCTCCGAAATCTTCTATTTTCAAATAAATCTGTTGGGACTATAACTTGGTGTCGTGTGATTTCTGACCATGTCTTAAAAGGGCAACCTTTAATTTTAAAATAGTGGCTCCCAATTCTGGGCTCACCTACAAGAAGCAACATCCTCTCCACATCCACCTCATTAAGATCATTCAGAATCTTATAAACTTAAATAAAATCATGCCTCAATCTTCTAAACTCTGGTGAAAACAGCCCAGCCTATCCAATCTTTCTTTGTAAGAGAACCTGCTCTTTCCAGATGATACCAATGTAGTAAACCTCATCTGAAGCCCCACCAAATGGTTACATGCTCTCTTACAGAAGGCCACCAAAACTGCGCACAGTATTCGAGATATGGTCTCATTAATGCCCTGTATGAATGAAGCATAACGAGCCTACTTCCAGTCACCCTGCTATAGGAAGGATGTTATTAAAGTGCAATGGGTGCAAAAAAGATTTCCAACGTACGTCCCTGAGATTGGAAGGATCGAGTTGTAAAGAGAGGCTGGAGAGACTGCGACTTTTTTTTCATCTGCAGCATAGGAAGCTGTGGGGTGACCTTTCAGAGGGTTATAAAACTTTCAGGGGCATAGTTAAAAGTAACTAGCCAAGGTCTTTTCCCTAGGGTAGGGTGGTCCAAAACTAAAGGGCATAGGTTTAAGGTCAGAGGGGAAAGATTTAAAAGGGACTCGAGGGGCAATTTCTTCCACACTGAGGGTGCTGTGTAACCGAAACTAGCTGCCGAAGGAAGCGGTAGAGGTGGACACAATTACAACATTTAAAAGACATGTGGACAGGCACATGGATTTAGAGGGATATCGGCCAAACGCAGACATATGGGACAAGTTCAGTTTAGGAAACCTGGTCAGCTTGGACTAGAAGGCCTGAAGGGCCTGTTTCCAGGTTGTATGACTGTATAATTTCTTCCATAATAGAGAATTGAATTCTGTAATCCTTCTTGATTACGTGCTGTACCAGAACTCTACCGCTTGTACCTCATGCTCTAGAATGTCCAGACTCTTCTGCATCTCTAGAACTCATTAGTTGTTCACTGTTTGGTTAAAACTCTACATTTTTGTTCTTCTTGCTAAAGTTAAACACAATATATTTACTAGTTAGCTTTTAGTCTGCACACTTCCTGTTCATTGGATTAAGATATGCAGAAAGGCAAAGACAAGCCAATCAATCAGGAACTTGGAAAATTGATACTGACTCATCCACTCAAAATGAACTAATAACTTCAGGTGGATTGGCCATGCCAAATTGCCCATACTATCTACGGATGTGTAGGTTAGGTGGATTAGCCATGGGAAGTGCAG
>NC_063346.1:209211-231491 GCF_021869965.1 Rhincodon typus
GGTGGATTAGCCATGGGAAGTGCAGGAATAGGGTGGGAGGGTGGGAGGGGTGGGTGGGGGGGGGGGGGTGGGGGGGGGGTGGAGGCGTGGAGGGTGGGATGCTTTTCGGACTCGTTGAGCTGAATGGCCTGTCTCCACGCTGTAGGGATTTTATGGAACTCAAGTTCCTCATCCCTGGAACCATTCTTGTAAACCTTTCCTGCATTCACTCAAATGCCTTCACATTCTTCTCCAAGTGTGGCACCTGGAACTGGATGCAACATTCCAGTTCCAATGTCTCGTACAAATCTAAAATAACTTCCTAGAGATGCCCCAATAATACAGTCTAGAATGTATGTTTCCTAAACTGCATTTACTACCTGCCTGATCTCTAACGATTTATGCACATTTACACTCAACTCCCCATTATCCTGTATCCTCTTCACAATTGTATCTTTTAATGCCTCTCTGCGTTCTTTCTGCCAAAACAAAGCACGCAAGACTGAGAACATGCATTCTTCAAGACCAAAGGCAGTGTTGATATACTCCCAAATAGTTAACTCTCATCAAGAAATCATGGTCAAATGTGTTTCCATATGGTTTTAATTTGTTTCAGCAATGAGACGATTACAAGTGACTACACATTATAAAGTTATCTCCATAACAACGGTTAAATTTGTAAATATATGATCCTTTGGACTTTCATCACTCAAGACTGTATAGTGAAGAATATTTCATTATTTCACTCTTTTTACATCCTGTACTTCGCATTTATATTAGCACTTTCTGATCTTCTGTATTAGTTTCATCTTTAAAGTAGAATGGGTAACATGAATTTGTTTCCAAGCATTCAAACACAGCAGAAACAAAAACAAACTTAAAAAAAAGCAAATGGTCAGTGATAAGTAAGTGTCTGATTTAATGGGAACAAAAACAGAAATTGCTGGAAAAGCTCAGCAGGTCTGGCAGCATCTGTGAAGAGAAAAATCAGAGTTAACATTTCGGGTCTGGTGACCCTTCCTCAGAACTGACCATAGCTGGGAAAACATTGTTTTATATGCAGAAGTTAGGGAGTGGAATAAGGTAGGCAGTAAACCATAGGATAGAGCCCGAAGAGAGAGAAGAGCAGCTGGATAGACAAAGGAGTTGATAACGATCAGGCTAGGAAGGTGAATAGCTGTCATGGGGGACTGTTAGTGACTAACAATAGGTAGTGTGTAATGGCAGACGACGTGATAACAAGGCCTGGTGTGTGGGGCATGGGGCTAGGACATGGGAGAGTTTGGCCCTAAAATTATTGAACTCAATATTGAGTCCGGAGGGCTGCAGGGTCCTCAAGCGGAAAATGAGGTGTTATTCTTCCGGCTCGTGTTGAGGTTTACTGGAACATTGCAGCAAGCCAGAAACAGAGACGTTGGCCAGGGAACAGGGTGGTGTGTTAAAGTGACAGGCAACTGGAAGCTTTCAGTCTTTTTTGAGAGCAGAACGTAGATGTTCTGCTAAGTGGTCACCTAGTCTATACTTTGCTTCCCCAATGTAGAGGAGACCACATTGTGAGCTGCGAATGCAGTAGACTAGATTCAGGGAAGTGCAGGTAAAGTGCTGCTTCACCTGGAAGGTATATTTGGACCCTTGGATACTGGGGAGGGAGGAGGTAAATGGGCAGATGTTGCATCTTCGCTGGTTACAGGGGAAGGTGCTATGGGCCTTTGAGGGGGTACTGGGGGTTAAAGGAAGTGTGGACCAGGATGTCCCAGAGGGAACAGTCCCTGCAGAAGGTGGACAAGGGTGGTGAGGGGAATATGTGTCTGGTTGTGGTATCTCGCTGGAGGTGGCGGAAATGGCATCTGATGAAGTGGATCCTGGTGGGATGGTAGGTAAGGACAAGGGGAACCCTATCGCTGTAGCGGGAGGGAAGAGAAGGGGTGAGGGCGGAAGTGCGGGAGATGGGTCGGACCTGGCTCAAGGCCTTGTCAACAACGGAGCTGGGGAATCCTCGGTTGAGGAAGGTGGATATGTCAGAGGCTCCCTTGTTGAAGTTGGCCTCATCTGAGCATATGCGACGGAGAGAGAGGAACTGAGAGAATGGGATGGAGTCTTTACAGGAAGTGGGGTGTGAGGATGTGTAGTCCAGGTAGCTCTGGGAATCAGTGGGTTTGTAATGGAGATTTTCCTCAGAAATGGAAACAGATGTCGAGGAATGGAAGGGAGGAGTCAGGGATAGACCAGGTGAAAGTGAGGGCAGGGTGGAAATTAGAAGTGAAATCGATGAACTTTTCCAATTCCAGGTGAGAGAGGGAAGCAGCACCAATGATATCATTGATATATCAGAGAAAGAGTTGTGGATGGGGGCCTGAATAGGACTGGAACAAGGAATATTCCATGTACCCATGAAGAGACAGGTGTAACTGGGGCCTGTGTGGGTACCCGTGGTCACCACTGTTACCTGAAGAGAACGAGAGGAGTCAAAGAAGTTGTTGAGGGTGAGGACAAGCTCGGCCAAGCGGAGGAGGGTGATGGTGGATGGGGATGATTCAGATTTTTGCTCCAGGAAGAAGCAGGGAGCCTTAAGACCCTCCTGGTGGGGAATGGAAATGTAAGGGATTGCACGCCCATGGTAAAGAGGAGGCAGCTGGAGCCTGCAAACTGGACATTTTCAAAGTGGTGTAAAACATCAGAGGAATCATGGATGTACGTGGGCAGGGGACTAGACCAGGGGAGAAAAGACTGAGTCAAGGTAGGATGAGATGTGCTCTGTGGGGGAAGAGTAAGCTGAAATAATGGGTCTACCCGGACAGTCCCGTTTGTGAATTTTCGGAAGGAGGGAGAAGCGAGATGTGCGGGGCTGGGGCAGTATCAGCTTGGAGCTAGTGTGGGTGGGGGGGGGGGGATGGGGTTGGGGGGGGGAAGAGATCATCAGATGAAATCAGTTATAGTAGTAGATACAATGGCCTGATGTGCCATGGTGGGGTCATGGTCCAGGGGAAGGTAGGAGGAGGTATCTGAGAGCTGGTGCTCAGCCTCTGCAAGATAGAGGTCAGTGCACTAGACTACAACAGCACCACCCTTATTGGCAGGCTTAATAACAAAGTCAGGGTTAGATCTAAGCACATGGAGTGCAGTCAGTTCAGAGGGAGATAGGTTGGATTGGGTGAGGTGGTGGGGTTGGGGGGGGTGGAGGGCAGAGAAGTTGGGGGGGTGGGGGGGGTGGAGGGCAGAGAAATTGAGGTGACCTATATCATGTTGACAGTTCTCAAAGAACAGACCGAGTGCAGGTAAAAGGCTGGAGGGAGGGGTCCAGGTGGAAGGAGAGTGTTGAAACTGGGCCAAGGGGTCTGTGGGACAGAGAGAGGACTCTTGTCCAAAGAAATGGGCACAGAGGCGAAGACAGCGGAAGAGTTCAGCGTCATGTCATGCCTGAAATTCACTAAGGTGAGGATGCAGAGGAATAAAGCTGAGGCCTTTGCTGAATATGAACATTCAGCATTGGAGAGCAGAAGGTTAGGTGGGATGGTGAATACCCAACAGGTGGTGGTGTTGGGGGAGAGGGTGGAGTCAGAGGAAAGGGGAGAGGAGGAAGGTTCCAGAGGACCATGGATACCCAAGTTGTTGGGCTCTGATTGCATATGCATCCTTTGTTTCGTTGACAAAAATGTTAAAAAAAATTCAAACTATCCTCTAACCTTAGTCAAAGTCTTAAAATGACAATAACAAAACATAAAAGAGGACGGATCCATGGATAAATGAAAATTTAAGGAATCAGTAAGGAGATAGCCGGAGGTGACATCAATGTCCAATATCCGTAAGAAGCAATTAGAGAATGATATGCAGCCTTTAAACCAATTAGCAATAAACTCTGCCTAGGGGACGTACTTGTGGTGCGGTGGGAGTGTCCCCACCTCTGGACCAAGAAGCCCACGTTCAAGTCCCACCTGCTCCAGAGGCGTGAGACAGCAATACCAAACAGGTTGATTAGAAAATGAATGCCTAGACTAATCCAATCATAATGTAATTGATCATGCTGTGGGCTGTGACTTGAAAAGAGTTAATAAGGTGTGCATCAGGTTTAAAGTAAAATTATCCTGCTGTTCAGTGGGAAGTGGAAGGCTCGAGTCACTGGAGAGAGACCAGAGACCCATTGTCGACCTGCATCCTAAGGTGAGATGGAAAACAAGAGCCGTGGTATGCCTGTAAAGTTACTGTCTGGCTCCAGTAGGTATTATTCATAAGCCAAGTAAAGTTTACCGGACTTACTGCACTACAGTGTTTCCTGTTGCCTTATTAGTTAACAAGTGCACAAATTAAATCTTGAAATTCAAATACAAATTATAAGACACAGAACATTACCTGGGTCGCTAGTTACTATCCTAGCAACAGTACCATGAGGTCATCACCTCCCACTCCTAATTTACATTACCACTCTGAAATGTTTACCAAGTTCCTAAATCTAGTCATTGATTATGATATGAATTGAAAGAGTTTCTTAGTTAGTTGATTAAAATTTCAGAATTTGTGCTATCACCACGCAATCTCCCTTGGACTTACTTTGTCAAATAAAATGGCTAACATGTTCAAAAAAGGCAAAATAAATGAATTGCTCTGATGATATTGAGCCTCTCTACATGTACCTACCTTTGTGCTTAAAACCCAAGGATGTTGGCCATTGTCAGCAATGTGTGCAAGAGATGGGAATCTGTCATTGCTACAACAGAACGGCACTGAAATTGTACCCAAGTATTCAAGCAAAAGACTAATGTAACAAAACGGTGTTTGTAATGTGCAGCAGTCTAGCTCAGAGTGAATTAGAGTAGCCACGATTCCTCGAGAGAAAGGCTCTCTTACCTTGCATCTGGACTAGAAATTCCGTTTTGATGCGCCTGGCAGCTTCACTCTCATTCTCATTTCTGGATCCACAGAGGGAGTCAACTTCATCAATAAATATGATGGAGGGTTTGTGCTGACGAGCCAACTCAAACAGATTTTTCACAAGTCTGAGGGAGAAAGGAAACATTATCCAAGGAGACTTGCATACTTCGCAGTAGCCTCAAGGAAAATTAACTTAGAGATTTCTGCAAAAGGTCAGGCTGGCACTTTCTTTTACTCTACATTCACTTCTTCATGTTTCTCATAGGCTGACCCACTTTATAAACTCTTAAAGTCTGACATCTTTTACTGTGTTGCCTCTAGGAAATAATCATTGCCAAAGTTCTCCCAATTTCACTGGCAAATGTGTGTCCAGGTAACTGAGGATTGCCCAGCATTCGCTGACAGTGAACTGGTGGTGATCCAGACTTTATGGAACAAGCAGATTGCAAGAATGTGGTGCTTTTCCTGCTAAATACAGAGTTCACCCTCAGAATCTCAAACCTAGAGGAGGTGCAACCAACCAGAGATGCTGCGGGGACCAACAGAAACAAGTAACTCATTTTCAATATCCTGAGGTTTTTAACTTCTTTTTTCAATTTGGCAGCTTATCCTAAATATTTCTCAAGCTAAGTAAAAGCATTTTTACCCGACATTTTGTCCAAACCTTTTTTTCATTGATCTCCATTTGTCCTCTATTTCACGTTCCGGAAGTTAACATTCATGGTTTATCACATCCATAAACAATTTTATATTTTATTTTTATAAGAAACCTCCACAAATTACAACAGTCACAGTTTCTCACTACAAATATTAATCGTCCATTGGTTCCTTACTTCCACACCAAACAGCAGTTCCATTTACCCCACTATTTTAATAGTCAGAGGCTGATCCTGAAGATTTAAATTTTCATGTGCCTACATTACTCACTCCACATTTAGTGTCGGCACTCATTTTTAGCTGCCTTGGTTTCAGATTCTCTGGCAGACAGATATGGGGTCTAGCCGATAATAGACAAATGGCTTTTTGGCTCTGGCCACTTGAATAGGTACCAAGCCCAAGCATTACAAAGAACAAAGAAAATTACAGCACAGGAACAGGCCCTTCGGCCCTCCAAGCCTGCATCGACATGCTGCCCATCACAACTAAATCCCCTACCCTTCCGGGGACTGTATCCCTCTATTCCCATCCTATTCATGTATTTGTCAAGACGCCCTTTAAAAGTCACTATAGTATCTGCTTCCACTACCTCCCCCGGCAGCGAGTTCCAGGCACCCACCAACCTCTGTGTAAAAAAACTTGCCTCAGACATCACTTTTAAACCTTGCCCCTTGCACCTTGCACCTTAAACCCATGGCTCCTGGTAACTGACTCTTCCACCCGGGAAAAAGCTTCTGACTGTCCAGTCTGTCCATGCCCTTCATAATCTTGTAGACCTCAATCAGATCTCCCCTCAACTTCCGTCATTCCAATAAGAACAACCCAAGTTTCTCCAACCTCTCCTCATAGCTAATGCCCTCCATACCAGGCAACATCCTGGTAAATCTTTTCTGTACCCTCTCCAAAGCCACCACATTCTTCTGGTAGTGTGGCGACCAGAATTAACACAATATTTCAAATGCGGCCTAAGATTCTATAAAACTGCAACATTACCTGCCAATTTTTAAAACTCAATGCCCCAGCCGATAAAGGCAAGCATGCTGTATGTCTTGTTGACTACCTTTTCCACCTGTGTTGCCACTTTGTGACCTGTATACCTGTACACCCAGATCCCTCTGCCTATCAGTACTCTTAAGGGTTCTGCCATTAACTATATATTTTCCATCAGAATTAGACCTTCCAAAATGCATTACCTCACATTTTTCCGGATTAAACGCCATCTGCCATCTCTCTGTCCAAGTCACCAACTGATCTATATCTTGCAGTATCCTTCAGCAGTCCTCATCACTATCCGCAATTCCACTAACCTTTGTGTCATCGGCAAACTTACTAATCAGACCAGTTACATTCTCCTCCAAATCATTTATATATATTACAAATAGCAAAGGTCCCAACGCTGATCCCTGAGGAATGCCACTAGTCACAGCTGTCCAGTCAGAAACGCATCCTTCCACTGCGACATTCTGTCTTCTATGACCGAGCCAGTTTTTTTATCCATCCTGCAAACTCACTCCGACCCTGTGTGACTTTACCTTCTGTATCAGTCTGCCATGAGGGATCATGTCAAAGGTCTTACTGAAGTCCATGTAGACAACATCCACTGCCCCTACCCTCAACGATCATCTTTGCCACTTCCTCAAAAAACATAACCAAGTTAGTGAGACATGACCTCCCCTTCACAAAACCACGTTGTCTCTCACTAATACGCCCACTGATTTCCACGTGGGAGTAAATGCTGTCTCAAAGAATCCTCTCCAATAATTTCCCTATCACTGATATAAGGCTCACCGACCTGTAATTAGCTGGATTATCCTTGCCACCTTTCTTAAACAAAGTAACAACATTGGCTATTCTCCAATCCTCTGGGACCTCCCCTGTAGCCAGTGAGGATACGAAGATTTCCCTCAAGGCCCCAGCAATTTCCTCCCTTGCCTCTCTCAGTATTCTGGGGTATATCCCATCAGACCCTGGGGACTTTTCTACCTTAATGTTTTTCAAGACTCCCAATACCTCCTCACTTTTGATCTCAACATGACCCAAACTATCTACACACCCTCCCCCAGACTCATCATCCACCAAGTCCTTCTCTGTGGTGAATACTGATGCAATGTACTCATTTAATACCTCGTCCATTTCCTCTGGCTCCACACATAAATTCCCTTTCCTGTCCTGGAGTGGGCCAACTGTCTGCCTGGCTACCTTCTTGCTCTTTATATATGTATAAAAAGCCTTGGGATTTTTCTTAATCCTGTTGGCCAAAGACTTTTCATGACTCCTTTTAGCCCTCCTGACTCCTTGCTTAAGTTTCTTTCGACTTTCCTTGTATCCCACCTTTGCTTCGTGTGTTCCCAGCCTCCTAGCCTTGATAAATAGTTCCTTTATCTTTTTGATTAGGCTCACAATATCTCTCTCATTATCCAAGGTTCCCTAAACTTGCCACACTTATCCTTCATCCTTAAAGAAACGTGCCAGTACCGAGTTCTGAGCAACTTGCACTTGAAAGCCTCCCACTTACCATATGTTGACTTGCCCTCAAACATCTGCCTCCAATCTACATTCTTCAGTTCCTGCCTAATATTGTGGTAATTAGCCTTACCCCAATTTAGCACTTTCACCTGACAACTACACCTATCTTTATCCATCAGTACCTTAAAGCTTACTGAATTGTGATCGCTGTTCCCGAGCTGCTCCCCACTGAGATGTTCACCACCTGGCCAGGCTCATTCCCCAATACCAGGTCAAGTCCAGCCCCTTTCCTAGTTCGACTATCTACATACTGTTTCAAGCAGCCCTCCTGGATGCTCCTTATAAACTCTGCCCCATCCGGACCCCAAGCACTAAGTGAGTCCCAGTCAATATATGGGAAGTTAAAACCACCCACGAGAACAACCCTGTTACTTTTACATCTTGCCAAAATCTGCCCTTCTATCTCCCACTGGCTGTTAGGAGGCCTATAGTAAACCCGAAACATTGTGATTGCACCCTTCCTGTTCCTGAATTCTACCCATATTGCCTCGCTATGTGAGCCATCCAAAGTGTTCTCCCGTAGTACAGCTGTGATATTCTCCTTAACAAGTAGTGCAACTCCCCCACCCCTTTTACATCCCCCTCTATCCCACCTGAAACATCTGTATCCTGGAACGTTAAGCTACCAATCCTGTCCCTCCCTTAACAAAGTCTCTGTAATAGCATTTTCCAGGTACCTCCCAAATACTCTACCTCATTGGACAGTGGGAGATGGTGAAGGGAACCTTCTATAAACTTAATTATTGTTAAAACTCAGCAGAGAGATGGAACTGTCTTTACTCAGATATTTACAAAGCTCAGATATTTGAGGTACCACTTACTTTTCACTTTCTCCTAACCATTTGGACATCAGGTCAGATGAAGACACAGAGAAGAATGTGGAGTTATTTGCCTCTGTTGCTACAGCTTTGGCCAGGTAGGACTTTCCTGTACCAGGTGGACCAAAAAGCAAGATCCCACGCCAAGGAGTTCGTTTACCTACAAAAATGAAAAGGGCACAATGTGAATTGAAGCAGTTAGTGACAGCAGTTTATCAATTGTGACAAGAGTAAACACAGATTGTTTCAGGGACAGAAGGAACATATCATGCAACCAATTCAGTTACTCTTAGAACCCTTGCTGATTTTTCAGTATTTTGCTTCATTCTTTATATCAGTTTTGGTTTGGAGTTGTGAACTGTGAGCTGAGAGCTAAAAGGTGACCATTGGACTGTGAGCAACCACCTCTTTAAATGAAAATGCTTGTGAGGCCAGGCCTGGAAGTTAAATGCAGATCGTTCTTTGATCAAAGGATTCTACAAACACTCTGATACTGGGGCAAGCAGTATGTTTAACCAGATAGCAGATGGTTGGCCAGTAATGAGGTCAGAACCTGGGAATTCATGCCAGCATGTATGGGAGAGAACATGATAGTCAAACTGAGGGAGGAACCAGGTTTTGAACTGGAGGTTTCAGAGAGGATTTTGGCTGTTGATGCTACAGCATGAAGATTTGTAAACCTCCCATCATCAGAGAATAAAAAAATAAGTCACACATATTACTGAAACTTCCTCACAGTAACCTGAAAAGGTGGCACTGATTGTAAACTTCAGAAAATCAACCAAGAAACAATCATATGCACCTGTGGAATAACACGTTATGAAAATCACAAGTTTTCTTTTAAAATTTATCCCTTAACTATGTTTGTCTGCACAGAGCTGAAAACAAAAGTTATTGGGTTTAAATCATAGACACTAATTAGATTACATTTTTCTTTAATTTTGCCCTGCTAAAGTTACTGCATTGTTAATAAATTGTTAAGTCTTTTTTGTTTAAGCTACAGACCCAGTGTCTGGAACCAATTATTCATAAAGTTATTCAGGAAGACTGGTTAGGAACCTTTGGGGGTCAATTTTGATGTCTTTGAAGGTTTTAATTTTACTGTGTTGTGAATACAGAGGTGGAGAGGCTGACTTGATTCAGCTATCTTTCTCTGTATATTAAATCAACACATTCCACCCAACCTAAATCAAATTTCTTTGAACACAAAGAAATTAAATATGTTGGATTTCTTTTGCTATTAAGTCTGCCTTGCTCACAGAATGGTTACAGTTTTCAGACAATAAACAAATTCTCTTTTTAACAAGTCATTTAAACTTGCTTACACTGCATTCCTTACTGAGCCATTAGGTTTGTGAAAAATTCTTTCCTCACATCACCATTGCCGTTTTCAACAATTACCTTAAATCTGTGCGCCTTCTCCTTCATGATGCTTTCACTGTGGGAACAGCTTTTCCCTATGTACTCAATCCTGGTCCCTCATGATTTTGAACACTTTAATCAAATCTCCTCTCAACCTTTGTTTTTCTTGAAGAAACTGTCGCAACTTCTTGAATCTGCCTAACTGAAGTTCCTCAGCCCAGGAAATGTTCTTGTGCACCTTTCCTGCACCCTCTCTAAATATCTTCACATCCTTCCTAAAGTGTGTCCAGAACTGGACGCAATACTCCTGTTCAGGCCAAAACACTCTTCTAAGCAACTGTGACAGGACTATACTTCATCCATGCTTATATTTCTTGTAATCCTTCTTAATCTGTTCCTAATTAATACAGCAATCCTTCAGTATTATTCAAAATGCTCAAGTCTTTTATGCACCTTATTACTTGTTACAACCTCAATATATTCGGATCCACTCCCTGCCAATTTAGTTTAATACATGTAAGTAAATCTTCCCATAAGCACACTGGTCCCAGTCCTATTGATGTGCAGTCCTGTTCAATGAGTTCTTCCTACCCCAGAACTGGCCCTGATGACCCAAGGATCTGAAGCCCTTCCTCCTGCACCATGCCTCAAGCCATACACTGATCCTCCCCATCTTCCTATTTCTCCTCTCACAACCACAGCTCCTGGAACATTTAATTGTTTTTTGCACAGATCTGCCTAAGTATTTCTAACATTTTCCATTTTATTTTAGATTCTTTTTGCAGTATTTTGCTTTTGCTACAGACCTTCAAATCAATCAGCCTTAATCCCATATCCTTACAGATCCCTTTTACATATCTCAGTCATCCTTGAACCCAATTTCTTTAACTTTCTGCTGTGGATCCAAAACATTGCTCTACAAATCCCAGCTGTTACTGACTAACAATAGTTCCTCATTAAAAACCTAAAGAACTTTTTTGTTCTATTCATTTGTGGGAGGTGGGCGTCGCTGGCTGGCCAGCATTTCTTGCCCATCCCTAATTGCTCTTGAGAAGGTGGTGGTGAGCTGCCTTCTTGAACCGCTGTAGTCCTCCCGCTGTGGGTTGACCCACAATGCTATTAGGGAGGGAATTGTAGGATTTTGACCCAGCGACAGTGAAGGAACGGCAATATATTTCCAAGTCAGCATGGTGAGTGACTTGGAGGGGAACCTGGAGGTGATGTTGTTCCCATATATCTGCTGCCCTTGTCTTTCTAGATGGAAGTGGTCGTGGGTTTGGAAGGTGCTGTCTGAAGATCTTTGGTGAATTTACTGCAGATACCGTAAATCAGAAACAAATACTGAAATTGCTGGAAAAGCTTAGCAGGTCTAGCAGCATCTATGGAGAGAAATCAGAGTTAATGTTTCGGGTAGAATGACCCTTGCTCAGAACTGTTCACACAAGATGAAAACAAAAAACAAACATGGGACTGTAACTCAAGACTTGTCAGCAAATAGGGAACAGGCAGGAAACACACAGGCTGCAAACTGAACAGGGATTTTATAAAAAAATTCATTCACATGTAGGCATCGCTGGCTAGGCCAGCACTGATTGCCTATCCATAACTGCCCAGAGGGCTGTTAACAGTGTACCACATTGCTATGAGCCTGGAGTCACATGTAAGCCAGGCCCCAAGTAAAGATAGCAGATGTGCTTCCCTAAAACATTTTGTGAACCAGGTAGGTTTTTCCCAAAATCAACAATGGCTTTACCAACATAACAGGTCCATAGAGGATGTCATATCCCTAGGCGTGCACTCATCCCTGGAACATCTGGACAACAAAGACACCTATGTCAAATGTTCATTGATTACAGCTCCAGCTTTAACACCATTATCCCCTCCAGACGGATCTCAAAACTGCGTGACCTTGGTCTCGGCTTCACCCTCTGCAACTAGATCCTCAGCTTTCTGAGCCATAGGCCACCGTGAGGATAGGTAACTGCACCTCCTCCACAATAACACTCAACACTGCAGCTCCCCAGGGATGTGCCCTCAGCCCCCTTCTGTGCTCCCTTCACACCTACGACTGTGTTACCAAATTCTGAATGAACGCCATCTACAAGTTCACTGACAACACCGAGGTGCAACGGATATCTAACGACGAGTCAAAATACAGAAGGGAGATAGAGGGCTTGGTGACGTGGTTCAATGAAAACAATCTGTCTCTCAACTTCGGCAAAACTAATGAACTGATCATCAACTTCAGAAAGAAAGGAGGAGAACATACCCCCATCTACAGCAACGGAATGGAGGTTGAGAGTGAAAAGCATCTCCAGCTTCTTTCCAGCCATTATCAGACTGCTGAATGGACCGTAGCCTGAAAATGTGCAACTCGCAACCCTTTGCTTGCTGTGATCTGCCTGTACCACTTGTAAACAAAGCTTTTCACTGTATTCCGATACACATGACAATAAAATCAAAATCAAAAAATCGTCATCATTAGTCTCTTAATTCTAGATTTGTACCAAATTCAAATTCCACTATCTGTCATGGCAGAATTCGAATCCAGGTCTATTAAACATTACCTGGGTCCTTGTGATGAAACCACTAGGCCATCACCTCCCTTGCTGAGTTAGAAATAAATCTCTGACAAAAAAACTTTGAAATATAAAAACATACCTGTGAACAGATGAGGGAACTTGATGGGTAAAATCACAGCTTCCTTCAAGGCTTCCTTTGCTACCTCCAAACCAGCTACATCATTCCATCGCACATTGGGCTTCTCCATCACAATAGCACCTATAATGGAACAAGACTGTGACTGCTAACAACAAAGTTACAAACACACTGTCAGAAACCTTCAAAGTCTTTTTTTTAAATATGAAGACTTTGCTAGCCAAGATACAAATTCATGAAATCCCCAATAAGTGATAATACCATAGGTTTGCATTTATTCACAAACCCTTCGTCAACTTAAGATAATGCCTAGAATGTGCAAAAAGCATACATTAATCTATTCAAAAAAGTGATCTGAAATGAGAATACAGAATATGTGAACACTTGAAAGCAAATGGAAAATTTCATATGCTATGCCTTAGATCATAAGGCCACAAGACATAGTAGCAGTGGTAGTCCATTCAGCCCTTCGAGTCTAGTCTGAAATTTCGAGATCATAGCTAATAATCCAAGACTCTATTTTCCTACCTTTCCCCATAACTCTCAATTCCCTTACTGGCTCAAAATTTGTCTATCTCAATTCTGAATATACTTACTAAACCATCCTTGACAGCCTCTGTGGTAAAGAATTCCAGACTCCCTACCCACTTCATCTTTGTTTTAAATGTGGGACTCCTTATTCTGATATTATGCCCTCTGGTCCTAGACTGTTCCAAACGGATGAACAACCTCCCTGTCCAAATCCCCAAGAATGTTTCAATAAGGTCACCTCTCATTCTTCTAAATTCAGTTCTGGAGATGTATTGGAAACTTGCCAATGCACCACATTTAATTAAAAAGGAAGGAGACAAACATTATAAACTAATTAGATTAACCTCTGATAATGGGAGAATGTTAGAGTCTATTATAAAGAATACAATAGCAGAGCATTTAGAAATGCATAATACAATCAAGCAGAGTCAGCATGGCTTAATGAAAGGGAAGACAAGTCTGACAAAGTTACTATAGAATAATTTGAGGAAGTAAAAGCAGGCTAGGTAGAGGAGAAACAGTGAATGCAACACAATTGGATTTTCAAAAGGCATTTGATTAAGTTCCACGTATTAGGCTACTAAATGAGAGAAGCGCCCATGGTTTTGGAGCTACTATGTTAGCATGGATAGAGGATTGGTTGGCAAATAGAAGACAGAGTTGGGTTAAGTGGGACATTTTCAGGTTGGCAACCTTAAATGAGGGAAGTGAATGCACAACAGCGAGGTTTGTAGATGACACAAAAATGGGTGGGAAGGCAACTGGTGAGATTGTCACACAGAGTCAGCAGAGGGATGTAGACAGGTTAAGTCAGAGGACAAAAAATTGTCAGATGGAATAAAATGTGGGGGAATCTGAGATTAAGCACTATGGCAGGAGGAATAGAGGAGCTGAATACAATTTAAATGAAGAAAAAACACAGAAAGCTATGACAGAGAGATTTGGGACTACTCATCCATGAATCACAAGGAGCTAGCATTTTAAGTTCGGGAGTAATAAGGAAGGCAAATGGAACTTTGGCCTTTACTTCAAAAGGGAATGCAGCATAAAAGTAGGGAGGTTTTGCTATATCTATACAAGGTAATATTTAGACCAGAGATGGAATACTGTGAGCAGTTTTGGGCCCCTCATCTAGGAAAAAAATATACTGGCACCGGAGGCAGTATAGAGAATGTTCACTAGGCTGATACCAGGTAAGAAAGGACTGTCTGATGAGAAGAGATTGAGTAGACTGAGCTGATCATTATCACATGACTATTTGTGGGAGTTTGTCACCTACAAATTGGCCACCATTTCCAAAATACAACAGCAATTCCAATTCAAAAGTAACTCTTGCTCTATAGTGGTACCTCCTGTAGTCATGAAAAGTATTTTTTTTTTTAATTTCCTTTATTCTATAATCTGGGCATCATTGGCAAGGGGCAACATCCCTAACTGCCCTTGAAATGGGTGGCTTGCCAGGCCATTTCAGAGCACAGTTAAGAGTTAGATTGCCGCAGGTCTGGAATCACATTTAGGTCAGACTAAACAAATTGCCAGAAGATTAGCCTGGGTCTCTGGATTGTTAGTTCAATGACATTTACCACAATGTCACTGCCTCTCCAACATACAAATGCATTTTTTAAAGAGATGTACAATTAAATGAATGGATGAAGTTGTGGAATGGCTCTGTTCAATTATTAATCTGGTTTGACTGACAATTTGATTTTCAGACATAGCAACTTAGAAAACATAGAAGATAGGAGGAGGAAGAGACCATTCAGCCCTTCAAGCCTGTGCTGCCCTTTTTCACGATCATGGCTGATCGTCCAACTCAATAGCCTAATCCTGCTTTCTCCCCATAACCTTTGATCCCATTTGTCCCAAGTGCTATATCTAGTCGCCTCTTGAATACATCAACTACTTTCTGTGGTAATGAATTCTACAGGCTCACCACTCTTTGGGTGAAGAAATATCTCATCTTCATCCTAAATGGTCTACCCTGAACCCTCAGACTGACCTCTGGTTCTGGACGCACCCACCATCATGAACAGCCTCCCTGCATCTACCCTGTCCAGTCCTGTTAGAATTTTATAAGTCTGAGATCCCCTTCATTCATCTGAACTCCAGCAAAAACAATCCTAACCAGTCAATCTTTCCTCATACGTCAGTCCCACCCATCCCCAGAATCAGCCTGGTAAAGCTTCGCTACACTCCCTCGGGAGCAAGAGCATCCTTCCTCAGAAAAGGAGGCCAAAACGGCACATAATATTCTAGGTGTCGCCTCACCAAGGTCCTGTACACCTACAACAACAACTCCCTACTCCTATACTCAAAACCTCTCGCAATGAAGGCCAACATACCATTCGCCTTCTTTACTGCCTGCTGTACCTACATGCTTACCTTCAGCGACTGGTGCACAAGGATACCCAGGTACCGCTGCACACTCCCCTCTCTCACTTTACAGCCTTTCAGGTAGTAATCTGCCTTCTAGTTTTTGCTTCTAAAGTGAATAGCCTCACATTTACCCAAATTATATTTCATCTGCCATTGATTTGCCCACTCACCCAATCTGCCCAGATCATGCTGAAGGATCTCTGCATCCTCGTCACAATTCACCCTCCCACCCAACTTGGTATCAACTGCAAACTTTGAGACGCTTTCTGAAAGTCCAATTATACCACATCGACTGGCTCCCCCTTGTCAACTCTACCTTCATAGATTTCCAACAGATTTGTCAAGCATGATTTCCCCTTCATATATCCATGCTGACTCTGTCAGATCCTGCTACTGCTTTCTAAATGCTCCACTATAAAGTCTTTCATAATGGATTCGAGAATTTTCCCCAAGGCTCACAGGTCTGTAATTCCCTGTTTTCTCTCTATCCCTCTTTTTGAATATTGGTGTGACATTAGCCCCCCTCCAATCTGCAGGGACTGTTCCAGAGTCTACAGAATCCCAGAATATGACCACTGATGCATCCACTATTTCTAGTGCTATTTCTTTAAGTACTCTGGGATGTAGATTATCAGGACCTGGGGATCTTCAATCCCAATTTTCCCAGCACCATTTCTCTACTAATATTGATCTCCCTCAATTCTTCCCTCTCACTAGATCTTGCATTCTGCAACATTTCTGGTATCTGATTAGTGTCCTCTTTTCTGAAGATCCTCAACCATTTCTTTATCCCCTATTAAGTGGGGAAGCGATGGCCTTGTGGTATTATTGCTGGACTGTTAATCCGGAGACCCAGATAATGTTCTGGGGACCCTGGTCCAAATCGCACCACGACAGATGGTGGAATTTGAATTCAACAAATATCTGGAATTAAGAGTCTAATGATGACCATGAATCCATTGTCCATTGTTGGAAAAACCCATCTGGTTCACTAATGTCCTTTAGGGAAGGAAACTGCCGTCCTTACCTGGTCTGGCCTACATGTGACTCCAGACCCACAGCAATGTGGTTGATTTTTAACTATCCTCTGGGCAATTAGGGGTGGGCAACAAATGCTGGCCTAGCCAGCAACGCCTTCATGCCGCTAATGAATAAAAAAACATACATTCCCCCGTTTGTCTGTAGGAGACCAACATTTGTCTTCACCAATCTATTTCTCTTCACATACCTATAGAAACGCTTAGCATCAGTCCTTATGTTCCTTGCAAGCTTACTTTTGTACTGTATTTTCCCCTTCTTAATCAATCCCTTGGTCCTTCTTTGCTAAATTCTAAACTGCTCCCAATTCTCAAACATATTATTTTTCTTGGCCAATCTGTATGCTTCTTCCTTGGATCAAATACTATCTCTCATCTCCTTTGTAAGCTTTGGATAGGTCCCTTACCTGTTTTGCTTTTATGCCAGACAGGAATAAACAGTTGTTACAGCTCCCCCATGCAGTCCTTGAATGTTTGCTATTGCTTCTCCACTGTCATCTCTTTAAGTAACTCTCCCCAATCTATCAAGGCCAACATACGCCACATATCTTCAGAGTTTCCTTTATTAAGATTCAGCATCCTAGTTTCCGAATCAAAAACCTCAGTCTCCACCTTAATAAAAAATGTTATGTTATGGCTGCTTATCCCCAAGGGGTCTCAGGTAGCATCCAGTCCTGGTTGAGCCATTGTCTTCAATCTCTGCCACAAATTCCATTCGCTTACTTCTGAATTTGCCCCTCTCCCTGGCCACAGTCTGCAGCTCATCCAAAATTGAGGCTATTCACATCCACTGCATCCTACTTTACCTGGAGCTTTGTTATATACTTTCTCTATAACCAAGCCCACTATCACCAAAATATCACCCATCTGCAGCCTTGCCTCAGCTTATCTGCTACTGAAAGCCTCATCCATACTTTCAAAATGCGACTATGTAAAGTGCTTGCTGATTCATCTTTTTATTTGTTCCATCCATCAACTCATCTGGAATTCTACTGCCAATTTCACTCCAAATGCTGTTTATCCATAACTTCAGTGCTCATTGATCTACACTGGTTTCCAGCTAAGCAATGCCTCCAAAATTCTCAACCATGTGTTTAAAATCCCTAACACCAAGACCAAGTAGACTAAGGTGCAGGTATCTGGCTGCATGAGAACACGTTACACTCACCCATCAACTGCTCCTGCAGTTTCTTCTTCTCTGGATTTTCTTCTTCACTATCACTGTCGCTCCTAGGGGAGGAGGAATCAAAACGTGTGAATTGCAGCAACATCACAGACAGCAATAATGCAGGAAAATGGCTAGGGTTGGGGAAGGAAACGGTTCACACATAGCAAGTTCAAATAAATATAAAAACAGGAAACTGCTAAATATGAAAAGGTAATTACAAAAGTATTAAAGAATCAGCAAACAGCAAAGAGATAATAGTGTAACACGTATCATCTATATTCAACTTCACCCAGCCACCTTTCACTAAGAGAACAAGCCCATGAAAACACACCTTATCATCTGTCACAGACACAGACTTTCATTCCCCTGTAATTTCTTCCATTAATCCCTCACCCTCATGCAAAATGTTCGCTTTACTTCCAATTTTAGTACCAACTGATTCACTTCTAATTCGTGGTAACTCCCTCTCCACTCCTCATCCAACCCAATAATATGCATCCACCTCACATCACCACATTGTTCATGCCTACCCGCTCCTCTCCAACAGATGCTCACCCAGGGAAGTAAACTGTCTGCCAACCTCCCACTCCCAGTAATGCATGTGCCGATCTCCATTAGCCATGCATATGACCATAATTCCAGTTTTTCTCCCAAATGAACCCCCATCCATACCCCTTGTCATTTTGTTGTGTTTCTTTCACTGGCTTCTTGCCGCGTTTGTCTTTGTTTTTTAAATATTCCTTCAGTTTTTCTGCACGGTCCAGGTACTGAACACACTTCGCTCGAATACTCTCCTTTGCCTTCTCTCCATGAGCCTCATCTGCAATGAAAACAGTGGAATATCTTGACTACAGTAACCCTAAGATGGGGCACTGCCTCCAACATCCCAGAAGGGGAGACCTGGTTACAAGTCACCAGAAAATGTTTCCTGCCTGTACTGGTGACAGCATGAGGGATAGTTCCACTACCCAGTGATACCCTGTCTCTGGATATCTGCTGACATTTCACCAATCTAGCCAACCTTTTACATATTCACAAATCAGTCAACAGTGGTCAGCAGCAGGGTGACATTTAATAATGATCAGGAGCAGGAACACCAGCTGATTTCCCCTCTCTCTAATTCAGCGGTCCCTCAGTACTATTCAGGAGAAGTCCTGAACTCTGCTCCCTTTGATCCAAGAGTACTGAAGTCCAATACAGTGCCTCCAATGTCCAATCTGAGGTCCACTAATTCAACATAGGGCAAGTATTAGACTCAAAGCTTGCGGTGAGCTTGTTGTATAACTTGTCTGAAGTGGGCCAAATTGCAACTCCTTTCCTACCATCATTTTGGGTGTACCTACACCAGATGAACTGCAGTTCAAGGCGACAGCACAATATGACATTCCCAAAAAACAATTGGGGGTGGGTACAAATGCTGGCCATGCCAGCTCTGCTCACATTTCCTGAAATAAAATATATACAGAGAATGCAAGTTCAAATCCCACAATGGCAGATTGTGAATTTGAATTTAGTTAGAAAAAATAAATCTGGAAATAAAAAAGCTGGTAACCCAACTGGTTCATTAATGTCCATGGAGAACTCTCACATTTAATGGCATGCAGGAAGTATTCCACTGCATGCTGATACAGCCTCAATGCCTCTTCATAGTTCTTTGCCTTGTCTTCTTCTGTGGCTTTAGTTACGAGGTCAATTGCTTTCTGAAACAGTTAAAAATAAGTTACATTAATGCATAGTTCACTCCTGGAAAGAGGAAAAATCAAACCATCATCACTAACCACACCATTCTTACCTTTGTGCTCTGCTGGTTAGAACATAGAACATAGAACTGTACAGCCCCTTCGGCCCACGATGTTGTACCGAACTTTTACCCTAAACCTAAGGTCTATCTAACCTCAACCCCTACCTTATACTATCATCCATATGCCTATCTAATAGCTGCTTAAATGCTCCTAATGAGGCCGACTCCACTACCCTCTCCGGCAATGCATTCCACGCCCCTACCATTCTCCGAGTAAAGAACCTACCTCTGACGTCTCCCCTATATCTACCTCCACTTATTTTAAAACTATGCCCCCTCATAATAGCTACCTCCACCCGAGGAAAAAGTCTCTGGCAGTCCACTCTATCTATACCTCTGAACATTTTGTACACCTCTCTCAAGTCACCTCTCATTCTTTGTCGTCGTAAAGAGAAAAGCCCTAGCTCTCTCAACCTTTCCTCGTAAGACCTTCCCTCCATTCCAGGCAACATCCTGGTAAATCTCCTCTGCACCATTTCCAATGCTTCCACATCTTTCCTGTAATGAGGCGACCAGGACTGGACACAATACTCCAGATGTGGCCGAACCAGGCTTTTGTATAGCTGGAGCATAACTTCACGGCTCTTGAACTCAATCCCTCTATTCATGAAAGCTAACACACCATACGCCTTCTTAACAACTCTATCCACTTGGGTGGCAGCTTTCAGGGAACTGTGGACATGAACCCGAGATCCCTCTGCTCCTCCACACTGCCAAGAAACTTTCCGTTAACTTTGTATTCTGCTTTCAAATTTGTCCTTCCAAAATGAATCACCTCACACTTTTCAGGGTTAAACTCCATCTGCCACTTCTCAGCCCAGCTCTGCATCCTATCAATGTCACTTTGTAACCTAGAACAGCCCTCCACACTATCCACAACTCGACCCACCTTTGTATCGTCCGCGAACTTCCTAATCCATCCGTCCACTCCTACGTCCAAATCATTTACAAAAATCACAAATAGAAGTTGACTGTGAGAACTTCCATTTTTTGGAATGATTACGCTCCATGCAACACTGAATTTTGGAGCAGCCTAATTGATCTGAATAAGTCATACGGTTTTGTACTAAACGATGCACTAGTATTGGTAGGCAGCAGTAACCAACAAACCCAAGTTTATAAAAAGAACATTTGCTGAAAGAAAATGTTCCAAGAGGCTTCACAGATGCATTATAAAATGAACATAACACTGAGCCACACAAGACAATATTAGATCAAATGGCTAAATATTTGGTCAAAGAGGTTCAGTTTTAACGACCGAAAAGAGGAAAATGAGGTGGAACAATACAGGAAGGGAATTCCAGGTTTGTTCAGTTAGACAACTGAAGGAACAACTACTAGTTGTGAAGCAACCAATATTGGGAACAAACAAGAGGACGGAGTTTGAGGAGCACATTGATCTCAGAGGGTTGTAGAGTTGGAGGAGAATACAGAAATAAGAACATAAGAACTAGGAGCAGGAGTAGGCCGTCTGGCCCTTCGAGCCTGCTCCGCCGTTCAATAAGATCATGGCTGATCTTTTCGTGAACTCAGATCCCCTTACCCGCGTTCTCACCGTAACCCTTAATTCCTTTATTGTTCAAAAAAAATCTACCTTTTCTTTAAAAACGTTTACTGTAGTAGCGTCAACTACTTCACTGGGCAAGGAATTCCATAGATTAACAACCCTCTGGGTGAAGAAATTCCTTCTCAATTCAGTCCTAAATCTGCTCCCTCTAATCTTGAGGCTATGCCCTCTTGTCCTAGCTTCACCTGCCAGTGGAAACATCCTCTCTACTTCTATCTTATCTATTCCCTTCATAATTTTATATGTTTCTATAAGATCCCCCCTCAATCTTCTGAATTCCAATGAATATAATCCCAATCTACTCAGTCTCTCCTCATAAGCCAACCCTCTCAACTCCGGAATCAACCTAGTGAACCTCCTTTGCACCCCCTCCAGTGCCAGTACATCCTTTCTCAAGTAAGGAGACCAAAACTGCACACAGTACTCCAGGTGTGGCCTCACCAGCACCTTGTACAGCTGCAACATAACCTCTCTGCTTTTTATTTCAATCCCTTCAGCAATGAAGGACAAAATTCCATTTGCCTTCCTAATTACTTGTTGCACCTGCAGACCTACCTTCTGTGATTCATGCACAAGGACACCCAGGTCCCTCTGCATAGCAGCATGCTGCAACTTTTCACCATTCAAGTAATAATCCTTTTTACTATTACTCCTACCAAAATGTATGACTTCACATTTATTTACATTGTATTCCATCTGCCAGACCTTTGCCCACTCACTCAATGTATCTATGTTCCTCTGCAAAGTTTCACAGTCCTCTGCACACTTTGCTCTGCCACTCATCTTAGTGTCATCTGTAAACTTTGACACCCTACACGTGGTCCCCAACTCCAAATCATCGATATAAATTGTAAATAATTGCGGTCCCAACACCGATCCCTGAGGCACACCACTAGTCACTGACTGCCAGCTAGAATAGCACTCATTTATCCCC
>NC_063346.1:246491-270447 GCF_021869965.1 Rhincodon typus
AGGCCAGAAACGTCAGCCTTCCTGCTCCTCTGATGCTGCTTGGCCTGCTGTGTTCATCCAGCTCTACACCTTGTAATCTTGGAGACATTCCAGAATTCCTTTTCTTGAGATCAGCTACCAACCTGATTTTCCCAGTCAATCTTCATATTGAAGATCCTCAGGATTATTGTAATAGTGCCTTTTCTATGTCCTGATTTATTATCTGCCCCACACCCTGACCACTGCTAGGGGACCTATACATAACTCCTATCAGAGTCTTTTTCCTTTGCAGTTCCTTGACTCTATCCATACAGATTGCACACCTTCTGACTCTATATTGCTTCTTGCTATCAATTAAATTTCATTCCTTACAAACAAGGCAATCCCGGCTCCTCTGCCCATCCTATCGATAGGATGTGTATCCTTGGATATTTACTTCCCAGCCCTGATCACCTTGCAGTCACATCTCTGTGATACCCACAATGTTGTTCCTGCCAGTTTCAATCTCTCTACAAGCTCATTAACTTGTTTCATATACTGCATGTATTTAAATACAACACCCTCAGTCCTGCATTCACTGTGCCCTTTCTCATAGTTAGCTTCTTATCTACCGTGCATGTAGTTAGATTCTTGACCCTTTCCATACTCTCTGTCCTAATATTTGATCTGGAAACTTTAATCAGAAGTCACAAGACACCAGGTTATAGTCTAACAGGTTTGTTTGAAATCACAAGCTTTCGGAGCACTGCTCCTTCGTCAGGTGAAATGAAGACCTCCCCTGACGAAGGAGCAGCACTCCAAGAGCTTGTGATTTCAAATAACCCTGTTAGACTATAATCTGGTGTCGTGTGACTTCTGACTTTGTCCACTCCCGTCTAACACTGGCATCTCCACGTCATGGAAACTTTTAATAACCTCTACTTAGCTCTCCCCACTTTTTTTTTCCATTATTGTCCATGCAACTGTACGTAACCACCCATCAACACACACACCGACTCCCACCCCCTGCCCCACTATTTAGTTTATCTACAGCCCTAGTTACGCAGTTCATCAGGACTCTGGTCCCATCATAATTTAGGTGGGGCCCATCCCATCAGAACAGCTCTCTCCTTCCCAGTACTGGTACCAATGACCCATGAATTTGAACCCGTTTCTCCCACACCAATCTTTGAATCATGCGCTCACCTGTTTAATCTTATTGACCTTGTGACAATTGGCTCATAGCCCAGGTAGTAATCTGGAGATTATTACGTTTTTGGTTCTGCTGTTTAGTTTGGCCCCTAACTGCTTATACTTCCTCAGCAGAACCTCTTTCCACCTACATCTTTGGTACCCACTCCAAGTTCCTCTGCAGGTATCCTGAGCCCATGTACCAGCCAGACAACACAGCCTTCAGGACACTTGGTCCTGACCCCAGAAAACAGTGTCTATTCCCCTGACTATACTATCCCTCATTACAACGACATTTCTCTTTTCTCCCCTTCTTGAATAGCTCCCTGTACCACAATGCTATGGTCAGTTTGCTCAACCTCCCTGCAGCCTCCACTCATCCACACAGGGAGCAAGAATTTCAAAACTGCTAAAAAAAACTTACAAACTATGAACCAAAAATGCAAGAACAAAGCACCTCTTCCCTTTGCACTGAATTCGCACACTTCTCCAAAATCCCTCAACTAAATATTCAGTTGGGCTATGTCTCACTCTGAATGTGATCTCTCCTTCCTGACCATACAAAGTTTACTCACATCAGCTATCCACCAGGCACTGTGGGCCAGCAGCAGGGGCAGAATTGTATTCATGTAAAATCTGTAACCTCAGGGTCTGGTGCATCTCCCATTTTCCCATTACCATAAAGTGAGGAGATCAATCCTGGTTCAATAAAGGGTGCAGGTAAACATGTTAATAAAAACAGCACAAGGCATGCCACCTATCCCCTCCTCCCACCTCAAGCCCCGCCCCCTTGACCTGTCCGTCCTCCCTGGACTGACCTATCTCCTCCCTAACTCCCCACCTACACTCACCTTTACTGGCTCCATCCCCGCCTCTTTGATCTGTCTGTCTCCTCTCCACCTATCTTCTCCTTTATCCATCTTCTATCCGCCTCCCCCTCTCTCCCTATTTATTTCAGAATCCCCTTCCCCTCCCCCATTTCTGAAGGGTCCAGACCTGAAACGTCAGCTTTCCTGCTCCTCTGATGCTGCTTGGCCTGCTGTGTTCATCCAGTTTTACACCTTGTTGTCTCAGATTCTCCAGCATCTGCAGTTCCTACTATCTCTGTAACAAGGCATGCCTACGATGAGGTGTCAGCCCAGTGAAATTACAACAGAGGACTACTTGCACGCAAAAGACTAGAAACAGTATTCAATTGACTGGGTTAAGTGTTTCTTCCAATCATTAGTTCAGATCCGTCCTGCCATATCCAAGTGTGAATGCTGGTTGGCAATTGATGAAGGTTGCATGATTTACGTATTTTTTTAATAGTATTTATTGTAAATGTAGATTTTATAGGATTTTCTGTGTGTCTGAAGTTACAATTAACTTGTAAGTATTTCTGTATGCTCGGTGATTATTTGAATAGAGTGCATCTCCTCCTGCTCTGTCTGGTAAGTCAGGCACAGATCAAGTGCCTGCGACCAGATCATATGCAGGAAGTATTTCCAGCTGTAACTCCTGGAAGCCTGGGTTTTAGACCATGTGGGTTGGAGCTATGAGGCTGAGAGTATTTTTTTTTCATTAATTCATTTTGTGGGATGTGGATGTAGGTGTCGCTGTCTGGCCAGCATTTATTACCCATCCCTAGTTGCCCTAGAAAAGGTGGTGACATTTTGAACCGCTGTAGTCCACCTGCTGTGGGTTGACCCAAAAAGCTATTAGGGAGGGAATTCCAGGAATTTGAACCAGCGACAGTGAAGGAACGTTGATATTTTCCAAGTCAGGATGGTGAGAGACCTGGAGGGGAACTTGTAGGTGATGTTCCCATGTATCTGCTGCCCTTGTCCTTCTAGATCAAAGTGGTCACGGGTTTGGAAGATGCTGTCTGAAGACTTTTGGTAAATTTCTGCGGTGCATCTTATACATAGCACACACTGTTGCTACTGAGTGTCAGTGGTGGAGGGAGTGGACGTTTGTGGATGTCATACCAATGAAGCAGGCTGCTTTGTCCTGGATGGTGTCAAGCTTCTTGAGGGTTGTTTGGGCTGTACTCATCCAGGCAAGTGGGGAGTATTCCATCACACTCCTGACTTGTGCCTTGTAGATGGTGGACTTTGCCACAGTATTCCTAGCTTCTGGCCTGCTCTTGCAGCCACTGTGTTAATGTGATAAGTCCGGTTGAGTTTCTGGTCAATGATAACCCCAGGATGTTGATAGTGGGGGATTCAGTGATGGTAACACCATTGGATGTCAAGGGACAGTGGTTAGATTGTCTCTTATTGGTGATGGTCATAGTCTGGCATTTGTGTGGTACAAATGTTATTGCTATATACATTATATACAAATGTATATAGCAGGATGGGGAAAAGTCCAGGTGAGCGATAGTAGCAGGTGACTCGATAGTCAGGGGCACAGACAAGCGTTTCTGTGGCTGTGAACAAAACTCTAGGATGGTGTGTTGCCTCCCTGGTGCCAGGGTCCTGGATGTCCCTGAGCTGGTACAAGACATCCAGAAACGGGAGGGAAAACAGACAGAAGTCATTGTCCACATTGGCACAAATGTCATAGATAGAAAGAGGGAAGAGATCTGGCGAGAACAATTCAGACAGTGAGGTATTAGCGGTGGAGCTCAGGAATAGGAAGGGTTAAATCACAATGTTGGAAGTTTTCTATAGATCTCCCAACAGCCCACGGGAGACAGAGAGCAGCTATGTAGTCAAATACTAGAAAGGTGTGAAAAAAGCTGGGAGTTGTGGTGGGTGACCTCAACTTTCCTCTTACTGACTGGGACTCCCTTAGAGCCAAGAGCTTGGATGGAGAGCAATTTGTTAGATGTGTCCAGAAGGGCTTTTTGAGGCAGTATGTTGACAATCCAACCAGAGAGGAGGCCGTACTAGACTTGGTATTAGGGAATGAGCCAGGACAGGTGATCGATGTTTCAGTAGGAGAGCATTTTGGGCTTAGTGACCATAACTCCATAAGATTTCAAGTGGTCATGGACAAGGACAAGAGTGGCCCTTGGGTGAGGGTGCTTAATTGGGCAAAGGACCAATTACATCCAAATTAGACAGGAACTGGGGAATGTGGATTGGGAGCAGTTATTTGAGGGCAAATCTACATCTGGCACGTAGGAGGCTTTTAAAGACTAGTTGATTAAAGTGCAGGACACATATGTCCCTGCAAAACTGAAGGATAGGAATGGCAGGATCTAGGAACCATGGATGACGAGGGAAATTGTAAACTTAGTCAAAAGGAAAAGGGAAATATACGATAGGTCGAGGCAGCTACAAACTGACAAAGCCCTTGAGGAGTATAGAGAAATTAGGAAGGAACTTAAATGTGGAATCAGGAAGGAACTTAAATGTGGAATTAGGAAGGCGAAAAGGGGTCATGAAATGTCTTTAGAAAACAGGGTCAAGGAGAATCCAAAGGCTTTTTATGCATATCTTAGAAGAAAGAGGGTAGCAAGGGAAAGAGTAGGCCCCCTCAAGGACAAAGGACAGAAGTTACGCATGGAGCCTCAGGAAGTGGGGGAGATCCTTAATAAGTACGTTGTATCGGTATTCACCAAGAAGGACATGACTGATGTTGAGGTCAGGGATGAGTGTGTGAATATTCTAGAGAATGTCAATATATTAAAGGAGGAAGTTTAGGGTATCCTTAATGGCATTAAGGTAGATAAGTCCCCAGGGCCAGATGGGATCTATCCCAGATTTCTGCAAGAAGCAAGGGAAGTAGTAGCTGGGGCATTAGCAGATGTACACACATCTTCCTTGACCACAGGTGAGGTTCCAGAGGACTGGAGATTAGCCAATGTTGTTCCCTTGTTTAAGAAAGAAAGCAGGAATAATCCAGGAAACTATAGACTGTGAGCCTGATGTCTGTGGTGGGGAAACTCTTGGAGAAGATACTGAGGGACAAGATATATGCACATTTGGAAGAAAATGGGCTATTAGTGACCGGCAACATGGCTTCTTACAGGAAAAGTAGTCTCACCAACCTGATCGAATTTTTTGAAGAATTGACAAAGATAATTGATGAGGGAAGGGCTGTAGATGTAGTTTATGTAGACTTTAGTAAGGCATTTGATAAAATCCCACATGGCAAACTGGTACAAGAACTAAAATCACATGGAATTCAGGGTGGGCTGGCTAGATGGATACAAAACAGGCTTGGTCATAGAAGACAGGGGGTAGCGGTGGAAGTGTTTTTCAGAATGGAGCCCAGTAACTAGTGGTGTCCCACAGGAATCAGTCTTAGGTCCTTTGTTGTTTGTAGTATATATAAATGATCTGGAGGAAAACATGGGTGGTCTGATCAGTAAGTTTGTAGATGACACAAAGGTTGATGGAGTTGCTGATAGTGCCAACAATTGTGAAAGGATACAGCAGGATATAGATAGATTGGCAACTTGGGCACAGAAATGGCAGATGGAGTTTAATCCAGACAACTGCGAGGTGATGCATTTTGGAGGATCAAATTTAAGTGTGAATTATAGTGTTAATGGCACAACCCTTAGGAACATTAACATACAGATGGATCTGTGTGTGCAGGTCCACAGTTCCCTAAAAGTGGAATACAGGTGACCACAGTGATTAAGAAGGCATGTGGTGTGCTTGTCTTCGTCACCTGGAGTGTGGAGTACAAGGGTTGGCAAACCATGTTGCAGCTATATAACCCTTGTTAGGTTGAATTTGGAGTATTGTGTGCAGTTTTGATTACCACATTACTAGAAGGATGTGGAAGTTTTGGAGAGAGTACAGAGAAGGTTCACCAGGATGTTGCCTGGTCTCCAGGGCATTGACTATGAGGAAAGGTTAAAAAGACTAGGATTGTTTTCACTTGGAATGATGGCGGCTGAAAGGAGACCTGATAAATGTCTACAAAATTATGAGAGGCATAGGTAGGGTAGATAGTCAGAGGCTTATTCCCAGGGTTGAAGTTTCAATTAGGAAGGGCACAGGTTCAAGGTGAGAGGGGGAAGGTTTAAGGGAGATGTGCGAGGGAAGTTTTTCACGCAGAGAGTGGTAGGAGCCTGGAATGCACTACCAGAGGAGGTGGTGGAAACAGGCACATTGAAGACTTTAAAGAGGTGTCTGGATGGTTACATGAATAGGGAGGGAATCGAGAGATACGGACCGAATATAGGCAGAAGGTTTGTTTTTTACTTTAGTCAGTGCATGATGATCAGCACAGGTTGAGGACCTGTGCTGTACTTCTCATGTTTTTTTTTGCCACTTGTCAGCCCAAGCCTGGATATTGTCCAGATCTTGTTGGATTTGGACATGGACTGCTTCAGTATCTGAGGAGTCACGAATGATACTGAACATTGTGCAATCATCGGCGAACATCTCCACTTCTGACCTTATGATGGAGGGAAGGTCATTGATGAAGCAGCTGAAAATGGTTAGGCCTAGGACACTACCCTGAGGAACTCCTGCAGAGATATCCTGGAGCTGAAATGATTGACTTCCAACAGCCACAACACAGAGGGGAGGCAATAGCCTCATGGTATTATCGCTGGACTATTAAATCTAGAAACCCAGATAATGTTCTGGGGACCCAGATTTGAATCCCACCACGGCAAATAGTGGAATTTGAATTCAGTAAAATATCTGGAATTAAGAATCTAATGATGACCGTGAATTCATTGTTGACTGTTAGGGAAAAACGCATCTGGTTCACTAATGTCCTTTAGGGAAGGAAACTGCCATCCTTCCCTGGTCTGGCCTACATGTGCCCTCAGACCCACAGCAATGTGGTTGACTCTGAACTGCCCTCCGGGCAATTAGGGATGGGCAATAAATGCTGCCTGGCCAGCGATGCCCTCATCCTGTGAATGAATAAAGGGAAAAAAAAACTTCCTACGTGTCTGGTATGACTCCAACCACTGGAGAGTTTGCCCCCTGATACCCATTGATTCCAGTTTTGCTAGGGCTCCTACATGCCACAACCAGCCAAATGCATCCTTGTTGTCAAGGGCTGTCACTTTCACCTCACCTCTGGAACTTAGCTCTTTTGTCCATGTTTGAACCAAGGCTGTAATGAGGTCAGGAGCTGAGTGGCCCTGGCAGAACCCAAACTGGGCGTCACTGAGCAGGTGCTGCTTGATAGCACTGTTACTGACACCTTCCATCACTTTACTGATGATCGAGAGGAGACTGATGGGGTGGGAATTGGCCGGATTGGATTTGTAGACATAACACAGTGTGGAGCTGGAGGAACATTCATCAGCCCAGGCCTGGATATCGTCCAGATCTTGTTGCATTTGAATATGGACTGCTTCAGTACCTGAGGAGTCATGAATGGTGCTGAACGTAGCACAATCAATGAACATCCCCACTTCTGACTTTATCATAAAGGGAAGGTCATTGATAAAGCAGCTGAAGATGGGTTGGGGCTAGGACACTACCCTGAGGAACTCCTGCAGCAATATCTTGAAGCTGAGACTACTAACCTTCAACAACCATAACCATCTTCCTATGTGTCAGGTACGACTCTAGCCAGTGGAGACAGTTTGCTCCCGATAGCCATTGATTCCATTTTTGCTCGGGATCCTTGATGTCAAACTCAGTTGAATGCAGCTTTGATGTCAAGGCCTGTCACTCTCACTTCACCTCACCTCTGGAATTCAGCTCCTTTGTCCATGTTTGAACAAAGGCTATAATGAGGTCAGGAGCTGAGTGGTCCTGGCGGAACCCGAACTGGGCGTCACTGAACACGTACTGCATGTTAGCACTGTTGATGACACCTTCCATCACTGTACTCACGATCAAGAGTAGACTGATGGGGCTGTAATCGTCTAGGTTGGATCGTCTTCCCGTTCGTGTACAGGACATACTTGGGCTATTTTCCACATTGTTGGGTAGATACCAGTGTTGTAACTGTACTGGAACAGCTTGGCTAGGGAAGCGGTAAGTTCTGGAGCACAAGTCTTCAGTACTATTGCCAGAGCTTTACAGTATTCAGTGTCTCCAATAATTTTTGGATATCACATGGAATGATTCAAACTAGCTGAAGACTTATCTGTAAATCCTGGGGATCACTGAAAGAGGCTGAGATGGATTCTGGCTATAGATTGCTGCAAATGCTTCAGCCTCGTCTTCTGCACTCATATGTTGGGCTCTTCCATCATTGAGGATAGGACTTTTGTACAGGCATAATAAAGGTACAGCTATAATTACAGGCAGCTTGAATTTTCATGTAGATTAGGCAAATCAAATCAGTGACAACTCTGTAGAGGAGGAATTCCAGCACTGTGTACCAGATGATTTTCTGGATCAATACATTTGGGAACCAACCAGATAACAGGCCGGTTTGAGATGTTTAGCTCAGGCTGTGGATGAGGTTGTAGATGTGCTCACCGAGCCGGCGGGTTTGATTGCAAACATTGTTACCTAGCAGGGTGACATCACCAGTGCACCGCCAGTGAAGTGTTGGTGTTGTGTCCCGCTTGTTATTTATATGCCTCGGTTTGCTGGGGTAGTTGGTATTACTTCTGGTTTTGTTTCTCCATGGTTTGTACACAAGATCTAATTCAAATGTGTTTGTTGATGGCGTTCCGGTTGGAATACCGGGCCTCCAGGAATTCCCTGGCGTGTCTCTGTTTGGCTTGTGCGATTATGGATGTGTGGATGTGTTGTCCCAGTCAAACCCATGTCCTTCGTTGTCCACGTGTAGTGAGACAGGTGAGAATTGGTCATGTCTCCTAGTGGCTAGTTGGTGTTCATGTATCTGTATTGTCAATTTTCTTCCAGTTTGGCCTATGTAGTGTTTCTCACAGTCCTTGCATGGTATTTTATATATTACCCCAGTTTTGCTGGTTTTGGGTATGGGATCCTTTACGTACGTCAGTAGCTGTCGCAGGGTGATTGTTGGTTTGTGGGCTACCCTGATACCTAGGGATACCCCTTTTCAACCAAACCCACTAGCTCGGCGATCAAGTCTACAACCTCAGAGAACACACCATCCCAGTCTGAATATTGTGCAATAAGAAATCAGTAATTTGACCAAAAAAAAATGTAGAGACCTGAAGATTGGGAGTTGTTTAGATTTTAGCAAAAGAAGACAAAGGGATTAAGAAACAAAAAATAGCATGATTGAAGCTTGCAGGATCATGCAAATTGATTGTCAAAGCTTCTGCAAGTACAAGAAGAGAAAAAGATTAGCGCAAACAAATGTAGGTCCCTTAATTTCAGAATTCATTTCAGAGAATTCATAATGAGGCACAAATTAAATATACATATTGGTACAGGGGAGGCAATGGCCTTGTGGTATTATCGTTGGACTATTAAATCCAGAGACCCAGATAACATTCTGAGGATCTGGATTCGAATCCTGCCATGGTAGATGGTGGAATTTGAATTCAATAAAATATCTGGAATTAAGAATCTAACATGAGTCCATTGTCAATTGTTGGAAAAACCCACCTGGTTCACTAATGTCCTTTAGGAAGGAAACTGCCATGCTTACCTGGTCTGGCCTACATGTGACTCCAGACCCACAGCAATGTGGTTGACTCTAAACTGCCCTCTGGGCAATTAGGGATGGGCAATAAATGTTGCCTAGCCAGTGACACCCTCATCCTGTGAATGAATAAAAAAAAAGTTCTGTGTTCACAAAGGAGGTAAAAATCATATCCCAAAAATGTTGAAGAACACAGGGTATAGTGAGAGGGAGGAAATGAAGGAGAGCAGTACTGGTATTGGGGAAATTTATGGGCTTATAAACCAATTATATGCCCAGGGCCCGATATTCTACATATCAGAGTACTTAAAGTGGCCCTAGAAATAATTGATGCATTCAGACATCTTCCAAGATTCTTTAGACTCTGGAACAGTTCCTTTGGATTGGAACGTAGCTAAATGTAACCCCACTATTTTGAAAAGGAGGTAGACAGCAAACAGAATTATAGATCGGTGAGCCTGACATTAGTCGTAGGAAAAATGGTCAAGATCATTATAAAAGATTAAACAGAACACTTGAAAAAAAGTGACAGGACAGGGTCAGCATTGATTTATGAAAGGGAAATCATATTTGACAAATCAGTGGGAATTCTTAGGGGATGTAGTGAATAGAGTTGATGTGGGGAGCCAGTAGATGTGTGTTATTTGGACATTCAGAAGGCCTTCGACAAAATCCCACATAAGGGATTAATGTGTAAAATTAAAGCACATGGGATTGGGGGTAGTCTTCGGAGATGGATAGAAAACTGGTTAGCAAATAGCAAACAAAGAGTAGGAATAAATGGGAGACTCATCCGCTTAGCCGAACTCGTCCTCACCCTCAACAACTTCTCTTTCAATTCCTCCCACTTCCTACAGACAAAGGGAGTAGCCATGGGTACCCGCATGGGCCCAAGCTACGCCTGCCTCTTTGTAGGTTACGTGGAACAATCCCTCTTCCGTATCTACACCAGCCCTAAACCCCACCTCTTCCTCCGTTACATTGATGACTGTATCGGCGCCGCCTCATGCTCCCACGAGGAGCTCGAACAGTTCATACACTTCACTAACACCTTCCACCCAACCTTAAGTTTACCTGGACCATCTCTAACACCTCTCTCCCCTTCCTGGACCTCTCGGTCTCCATATCGGGCAACCACCTAGAAACCGATATTCATTTCAAGCCCACTGACTTCCACAGCTACCTAGAATACTCCTCCTCCCACCCACCTTCCTGCAAAAATGCTATCCCCTATTCCCAATTCCTTCGCCTCCACTGCATCTGCTCCCAGGATGAGGCATTCCACTCCCGTACATCTCAGTTGTCCTCGTTTTTCAAGGACCGTAACTTCCCCCCTTCAGTGGTCGAGAACGCCCTCAACCGTGTCTCCCACATCTCCCGCAACTCATCCCTCACACCCCGTCCACGCAATAAGAACAAAAAAGAATCCCCCTCGTCCTCACGTACCACCCCACCAACCTCCGGATCCAACGCATCATCCTCCGACACTTCCGCCATATGCAATCCGACCCCAACACCAAAGACATCTTTCCCTCCTCACCCATATCTGCTTTCTGGAGGGACCACTCTCTCCGTGACTCCCTTGTCCGCTCCACACTCCTCTCCAGCTCCACCACACCTGGCACTTTTCCCTGCAACCACAGGAAGTGCTACACCTGCCCCCATACCTCCTCCCTCACCCCCATCCCAGGCCCCAAGAAGACTTTCCACATCAAGCAGATGTTCACCTGCACATCTGCCAATGTGGTATACTGCATCCGCTGTGGCTTCCTCTACATCGGGGAAACCAAGCAAATGCTCGGGGACCGCTTTGCAGAACACCTACGCTCGGTTCGCAATAAACAACTGCACCTCCCAGTCGCGAACCATTTCAACTCCCCCTCCCATTCCTCAGACGACATGTCCATCCTGGGCCTCCTGCAGTGCCACAACGATGCCACCCGAAGGTTGCAGGAACAGCAACTCATATTCCGCTTGGGAACCCTGCAGCCCAATGGTATCAATGTGGATTTCACAAATTTCAAAATCTCCCCTCCCACTACCGCATCCCAAAACCAGTCCAGCTCGTCCCTGCCTCCCTAACCTGTTCTTCCTCCCACCTATCCCCTCCTCCCACCTCAAGCCGCACCTCCATCTCCTACCGACTAACCTCATCCCGCCCCCTTGACCTGTCCGTCCTCCCTGGACTGACCAATCCCCTCCCTAACTCCCCACCTACACTCACCTTGACTGGCCCCATCCCCGCCTCTTCGACCTGTTTGTTTCCTCTCCTCTATCCATCTTCTTTCTGCCTTCCACTCCCTCCCTATTTATTTCAGAACCCCCTTCCCCTTCCCCTTTTCTGATGAAGGGTCTAGGCCCGAAACATCAGCCTCTCTGCTCCTATGATGCTGCTTGGCCTGCTGTGTTCATCCAGCCCTGCACCTTGTTGTTTCGTAGGAATAAATGGGTGTTTCCAATTGGCGCGAAGTAGAGTACTTCCTCAGGTCCTACAGTTCATCATGTCTTCGCTTGCCTTATTTGTCCTGCCCAAGTGCATCACCTGACATTTATCCCAATTGAATTCCATTTGCCACTGAACAGCCCATCTGACCAGCCTGTCTACATCCTCCTGTAATCTAAGGCTATCCTCCTCACTATTTACTACCCACCAATTTTTGTATTGTCTGTGGTCTTCCTTGTCTACTGCATCCATGTCCCTCATTATATTGTACATCACAGTGAAGTGCCAGATATAAATTTGTATACGCTCATACGGTGCAAGAGTTGGTCACAAGATCATAAGATTCAGGAGTATGTATTTGGCCCACTGAATGGTACAGCGGGCTAAATAAGATCATGGACAGTCTGGTTAGGTCCTAACCTCATCTGTTCGTCCCCACATAATCCTCGAGGCCTTATCAACAGAAAAATCTATTTGAGGCGGAGTTAGATTTATGATGCAACATCTACTGCTCTTTGGGAAGAGAATCCCAAAGACTAATGGCTGAGCAAATTTCTCATCATCTACATCTTAAAGTTGAGACCTCTCGGTTTTAAATTGTGGCAAGTTCTAAATCCCTCACGATAGAAAACATCCTACCCTGTCAAGCCCTTCAGAATTTTATTTCAGTGAAACCATTTGGTTGACCAATACCTTTTCAGGAAATGTCTGGCCCACATGTGACTCCAGACCCATAACAACGTGGTTGACTCTTACTGGCCTCTGAAATGGTCTAGCAAGACATTATTATACCACAGTCATACAGATATACAGCATGGAAAGAAACCCTTCGGTCCAACTTGTCCGTGCTGACCAAATATCCTAAATAAGACTAGTGTAATTTGACAGCATTTGGCCCATATCCCTCTAAACTTTTATTCACATACCTATCCAGATACCTTTTAAGTGTTGTAATTGTACCAGCCTCCAACATTTCCTCTGACAGTTCATTCCATACACACACTGCCCTCTGCATGAAAACATTGCCTCTTAGCTCCCTTTTAAATCTTTCCCCTCTCAGCTTAAACCTGTGCCCTCCAGTTTTGGACACCCCACCCCAGGGAAAAGTCCTTGACTATTCACCGTATCCATGCCCGTTATGATTTTATAAACCTCTAGAAGGTCACTTCTCAGCCTTCAATGCTCCAGGGAAAATAGCCCCAGCCTATTCAGCTTCTCCCTATACCTCAAACCCTCCAATCCTGGATACATCTTTGTAAATCTTTTCTGAACCCATTCAAGTTTAATAACATCGCTCCCATAGCAGGGAGGCCCAAACTGCGCACAGAATTCCAAAAGTGGCCTCACCAATGTCCTGTACAGCCGCAACATGACCACGCAACCCCTGTACTCAATGCACTGACTAATAAAGGCAGAGCATACCAAATGCCATCGTCACTATCCTGTCTACCTGGGACTCTACTTTCAAGGAACTATGAACCTGCACTCAAAGGTCTCTTTGTTCATCAACACTCCCCAGGAGCTTACCATTAAGTGTTTAAGTCCTGATTTACCTTTCCAAAATGCACCTCACATTTATCTAAACTCCATCTGCCACTCCTCAGCCCATTGGCCCATCTGATCAAGATCCCATTGTAGTCTGAGGTAACCTTCTTCACTGTCCACTACACCTCTAATTTTGGTGTTGTGGGAGTGAAACCCCCCTGACCAGGGACAAAGACTCAGGAGGCAGGGAGGATTCCGGCATGTGGCAGTCTTTATTCTTATTCAAACAACAACCGTTTAATGCAGGGAGAGGGCCAAAGACTTCTCCAAATCTGGCCTCTACATGAAAACCCAGTCGTTCTCTTAATCTTTGGCTCAAATTGGAAGAGAGATCAATGACACACTAGGTTTTACAGTGAAATACAATATTTTTATACATTTTGTTTTACAATAATCACATACAACATGGTCACTGTGCCCTTCCCCTTATCCAATACATCCAATCCTGTGAAACACCTAATCAATGAAGGACACTCCTGTGGACAGCCTTAGGTTCCCATGGTCTCATGATGTTTAACAGACATTGTAATCTCCAGGCATTGAGACCTTTATATTCATTCTACTAATTCACATTCCAAAGTTCCTAGCTGTACTCCTTCAAACACATTCCAGATTTGCTTAACTCTAAGGACTGCTCGAATTCTGTTGCCCATTGTACTCCTTGCTATCTCTATCAAATTCTGTTACTCATGTTACATTTTCCCACTGTCGTAATTATATATATATATATAAAAGTACAAAAGATAGTTGGTTCTAACCAACTGCTATAAGATTCATAATATTAATTTCTATTATAAAGTTAGAAATATGTAAAGTATTAGAGCTACGTCTACCTTTGCATTCTAATGAGATATCAATGTATCTTGTTGTATACTTGTATTTATAATTACATTGGGATCTATCTCTGTGATTCTCTGAAGAATCTTTAATTAGAACCTACTTCTTAATATTGTGAATAAATTTTTAAAAACCGATTACAAAATAACTTAGCTGTTGATTTTACAGCTGCACAATGAGTTAGGCTGACAGATTTATTGTCCTTATTCTGACGGACTCTTTTCACCTAATGGAACTACATCCTTTCATTAATGAGGCTGGAATCAATCACTTGTTGCAGTTTAATGAATTAGTTTAATCCTCTAGATTTTTTATAAGTCACTGCCCCACTAGTTCATTTGTGTTTGTCACAAATCTTCAGACTGTCTTTATCACAAAGTCCTCGCAGCTGCTGTTCTTACAATCCTCCCTTTTGCCTTGGAGTAACCCCTTCTCAAAGGTGTACCACTGTTTCACTTAAATGCTGAAGCAGGTTTTTAATTCTGTTTCACTCAGTTTGTCCGCTATTTTGTATCTCAAATATGGGCAGCTCTTACAGGTATCATCTGCAGATTTACTAACCATACCTCCTATGTTCACATCAAATCATTTATATAAAATGACAAAAAGCAGTGGACCCAGAACCGATCCTTGTGATACACCACTGACCAGAGGCCTTCCAGTCTGAAAGGCAACCCTCAACCATCACCCTCTTTTCTTCCTTCGAGCCACTTCTGTATCCAAATAGCTAATTCTCCTTGTATTCCATGTGATCTAACCTTGCTAACCACTCTACCATGAGGAACCTTGTTGAACGCCTTACTGAAGTCCATAAAAATGTCCACAAATTGCTACGATATCTAAAGAGTGAAACTGAACAGACCACCTGCATGGACCTAGACACTGAAAACACTGACAGATTTAAGTTTACCAATCATGTAAAATCTTCCTAACATCTGAGAGCGACAGCCAAAATTGGGGAGCTGTCTCTCAGACTTGTCAAGCAACATTACAGAATCATACAATACAGAACAGGCCCTTCAGCCCATCAAGTCTGTACCACCAAAACTACACTACTACCTACACAAGTCCCACTTTCCCACACTAGGTGCAGAGTCTTGAATATTATGGCACTTCAAGTGTCACCTCAACATAGTCATTCTCACAGAATCACATCTTATTAATAATGCCCCAGACACTTCGATCACCATCCCTGGAAATGTCCTGTCCTACTGGTTGTACTAACTGGATGCAGCGATGGTGTTTCCCCGGACAGGGGTGGGTCAATAACAAGGGTTTAGCTTTAGGGTAAGGAACTTGGGACGGAGAGGAGGAGAAATTTCTTCACCTAGAATGGGGAACCTATGATATTCTCTACCACTTGCTATATAGAGCAAGTCACTAAATAAGTTTTAAAAAGGAATAGACTTCTTGAGGCAAAGGCAGAGGTATAGGGAGAGAGCGGTCAGTGGTAATTGCTTGATAACAATTGTCCAAGTAAAAAAAAATTCCATGTCACTGGTCATGGGCTCTATTTTTCTCTAGGTAGACACCTTGTGTGGGACATCTTTTAAATGTGGGAATGTTGTCGCACTGTGCTTGGTAGAAGGTGGATCCAGTTCCAGTGGCAAGGAAACCTTGATGGCTGGGGATCTCCCAACTGCTGCAGCCTCCATCCACCAGTGCAGCTGGCTGGTTCCTCCCCTCCGACCTTACCATCATAAGTGGGGCTACCAGATTTATAATGACGTAACTTTTGGGATAAACAGAATACGCAAGTCTCTCCACCACAGCAAGGTAGCTATCAGAGAAAAGAGGGAGAGGATTATGGTACTGAGATTATGATGTAGAATAACAAATGGCTCAATGAACCGAATGGTCTACTCCTATCTGCTAGATAAGGCAGGAATAGGTGCAGTGCCCTCTCAAACTGAACAGATGCCCCTCACTTTGGCTCAACTGGGGTCACTGTTATATAGTTATATTCCTTTTTAGTCATCCCCTCTGACACAGAACCTTCATTTACCCTTTCACTGTGGATTAATCATCTCGAACTGATCAATTCATTTTGACATTTAAGAGAGAAGTATAACATAGAAGAAGCCATTCATCCTGAACTGTTCTGTGCTAAACTATCTTCACTAATCTCCCTTTCTAGTACATGGTCCATTGCCATGAATATTGTCACACTTCAAGTGCTCATCCAAGTATTTTTTTTTCATGGCCTCTCAATCACTACATGTCCCACCAATCCACATCCTTAGGGCTATCATTAACCAGAAACTTAATTCATCCAGCCACAACACACAGCAGCTGCAACTGCAGGTCAGAGACAGTCAATTTTGTGGCAAATAACTCACCTTCTGACTCCCCAAAGCTGATCCATTATCTACAAGTTGTAAGATCTGAGGGAATATTTTCCACTTACCTGGATGAGTGTAGCTCCAGATTAAACAACACTCAAGGGGCTCCGTGTCCTCTGGACCAAAACAGCCTGTTTGATTGGCAATATATCCAGTACATTCAATATTCACCCCTGCTGGTGCACAGTGGTTCCTTGTGTATCACAGAAGAGGAACTGCAGCAACTCAACAAGGCTTCATCAATAACACCTTCTAAACCACAACCTCTAGCATCTAGAAGGACAAAAGCAACTGATGCATGGGAACACCATCAATTGCAGGTGCTCCCCCATGGCACAGACCATCCTAACATGGAATTGTAATGTAATTCATCATCTTTCCAGGAGTTAAAAATCATGGAACTCTCAACAACATTTTGGGGTTCAATTACACCATGCCAGCAAGTGGTTCAAGGCAGTATCACACCGCCACCTTAAGGCTAATTATGGAGCGACAATGCTGGTCCTGCTGGTGACACCTACTTCCCATGAAAAGTAATGGACAAAGTCCCCATCACGCTTCTTTCCCCATCGACTGGGACCTTGTCATCATACCCAAAAAGACTGTTTTAAAATACAGCAATAAAATTTAAAATACACGAATACAGCACAAAAAAGTAAAATGGATAATTTTATTCATACACATGTACACAGAATTGCCACTGCAGATCCAGTATAGATACAATCCTTTGTCTATAATACAAGAGGGGGAATGCCCAAGGACAGCTTGCCCTGGTGGGGCATTCACTTTGGTATGTCAGTCAATAATTAAAGGGAATCACCAGCAGTCAATTACAAAAATAGAACTTAATTGGCAAGAGAATGCACCTCGAAATTCAGGAGCAGATTACGCCTCTATTGAATATGAAGGTTTTTAACCAGTCAGACCTGACTAAACAGTGTTAGGACAAAGCAACCTCTTCCCAGGACCACAGTTCAATTTCCAGCCCTCTGACTGGACATGTTTTTGAAATGCTGTGGGACTTTGGGCTCCCGTACAGGTGCTATTTAGCTGCAAGTTGTCCTCAGTTATCATGTGCCATTGTTATTACTTTGTTAGCACGCAGGTAGCAGGTTATCCTTATCTATTCGGCAGTGCACACTTGCTGAAATATTGATTTACAATGCACACATTTCAAAGTATAGGTTACTCTCCCAACTGAAAATGACTATTTTGCAAATCTGTGGGTTTGAGCTCCATCTCTACAGCAAACATTAAAAGCAAGGCTGTGTTAGTTACCTGAGTAATGAAAGCAAAATATTGCAAATGCTGGAAATATCGATGAGAAAGAGAAAATGCTAGGGGGAGATTAAAAAAACACTCTGGCAGCTTCTGTGGGCAGAGTTAATGTTGAGTCCAAAATGACTCTTCAGAATTTTCATTAACTCCGTTTCTCTCTCCATAGAAGCTGCCAGACATACTTAGTTTGACCACTGTTTTGTTTTTAAGTTTAGTTACCTGAGCAGGTGGTGATTTGGACAATAAGAAATCAAATTGCTCAATGACAGCAATGAACAGTTCAAGCATGAGGGGCACATCAGGAGATATGTAAAGTGCAGAGTTGTTGTAGTGTTAACCATGATACAAACCAGCTTGTTCTACTGGAAGGTGCCAGAATGAGAATGGGATCCGGACACTTCTATCTGAGCACAGGTTGGAACTTACATTCAATATTAGGCTTTTTTTTAATAAAAAGATCAGACCCAAGTTTTCTTCCAATTGTACTACAAATGCTTCAAATTTAAAGTGAACAAAAATCAGGATAAACCATTAAGGCAATCAAGCAGCAAACCTAAAATAGCTTTTCTCCCCCCATTAAGTACGCAAACTAGACTGTATAAATTGCTCATGTACATTGGGCAAAGTATAACATGCAAGGGAAGCATCGCAACTTTTAATGTGACTCATTCATACTCTTAGTCCATTGAATCCAAAAATATGGAGTAGATTAGAGTCAGGGTAAATATTCTTTTAAAAAGCTCAAAGTTGCAAATAAACCAGCAAAACTGGTCTTTCTTGCAGAATCAAACGACCTGGTGGTAATGTTAAACCACCTTCTCAAGCAATCACATAGATCCCTGCTCTCGCACCGTCTCCCTACCCCCTCAACTCTACCCATCCCTGGGTTCTATCCCATTGTCCAGACAGAACACCCACCCTGGCCTCAGGTTGCCATGACCTCTACTGTAATACCAAATGGTAATAGAGTACAGTACAGTCAGAATTTAAGACCTCGAACTGTAACTGAATTGCTCAACCTGCAAATTTGCATCTGATTTGCATATTCTACATTATGGCTTAAAAACAGTCAAAGCCAGGTGTGGTGCATTTTCCCACGACCCAGCATTATATACAGAATGTGCAACCTTTAAGCCTCCAACAGTCAGCATACCTTACCATATAGATTCAGCAAACAACTCAGTTATGTGAGCTCAAGATTGGATTCCGAATTCTCCCTTTAGAAAGGGAACCTCTAGGTTACAGAAGGCAACCATGCAGTTCATCCTGTCTGTACCATCTAATCTTGATGCTGCAGTGCTATTTATAAAAAGCGCAAATGTATTTAAAATCACACAGCAGGATTCAAGACCTTCATCCATTACACCCAGTAACAGCACCAAGCTGTTCTCCCACTGGGCCAACACATTGAGGGACGCTGAATCTGTGTACAATTATAAACAGCCCTCTGTTTATAAATAGAATACCTATAGTGTAGAAATAGGCCATTCAGCCTATTGAATCCACACCAACCCTCTGAAGAGCATCCCACCACCCTATCCCTGTAATTCTACATTTCCTATGGCTAACCCACCTAGCCTACACATTACTGGACACAATGGCCAATCCACCTAACATGCACATCTTTGAACTGTGGGAGGAAACTGGAGCATCCAGAGGAAACTCATGGGGAAAATGTGCAAACTCCACACAGACAATTGCCTGAGGTGGAACTGAACCCGGGTCCCTGGCGCTGTGAGGCAGCAGTGCAGCAGAGACCAGTGCAAAGAAACAAGTGCTCCTCCCCATCCACACCACGGCAAAGAGCTAGTCAGAGGCAGAGATTGTGGTGGGAAAATGAGGGGAAGTTTGTGGAATATATTCATAGTTGTTCCAGATAGGTGTACTTTTTTTTTAAAGTGTGAAAGGCTTTCCCTCCTCATCCAGTGGGCCAGAGCAGCCTGCACAACTGGTTTCATCTCCTTTCCCAGTTCAGATACTCCAATTTCATTATCGATGCCAAAAATGTGGGCTGACTTATGAGACCATGCCTCCTAGATTAGAACAGTACAGAGAGCCCAAACACATTTTGACAGATATTATTCTAAATATCTAAATGTAAGGAAACATTGAGGACCGCATGGAGGGTCAAGGCTGTTAATTTCACTGTTTTACTCAAGGTGTAATAAAAACACAAGTTCAATTGGATGTTCATATCCTCTCAGTCAACAGGCCAACCAGTTCACATTACATCCAGATGTAACAACAGCTGGGCCATGAGGCTGCTGAATAACATTTGCAGTGTGTTGAAACTCAGCTACAGAATCGAAATTTCAGCATTATCAGAAATACCTTTGCGGTGACACTGGCCTGCTACAAGCATAGGTACATAGAATACTTTAAACATAACGTTTTCAACTAACATAATACTAGGAAGAGTTTCAGGTCACCTACCTGTTTTGCTGGTTTAAGTGACAATACTGTGCTCATTTCAGTCTTCCTGTTCCAACCACAAAAGTGGGAGTGCTGCCCCATGATTGCAAGATATTACACCAATAGCAGGAATAACACCAGAACCAGCTAGCATCATGATACCAAGATCTTTTAAATCAAATTACAAAACTATATGCTCCAAAGTTAAAACTGTGTTATCTTCACAGTAAAAACAACCGTAAAAATTTGTGAAGTTCAGTTAATAACAAAAAGGCACTTATGGCAACAAACAGCAATATTGGGAGATCTCTGTTCCACAATGAGACATATGTGAGAATCCTCCCATTCTTACAAGAGCTGTGGCCTCCCACCAGTCCTGATCTTTGCACTCTTGCAGGTTACATTTTCCAAGATGCTGCAATGGTCTTTGGTTTTGATGAATGCACGAATCCAAAGATTTCTTCTGCCACTTCCTTCTTCACACTAGGAGTCCCATCCGGGTCACTTTGGCTGAGAGAAATGAATGTATAACGAAGACAGCAGGCTTCGGACACGAATGCAAATCCAGATGCTGGAAAAGAAAGAAAATTGTGGGATACATACAGAAAGCAGCAAAGACTGAAATCTACAAGAGAATAAGAAAAGGTAGGGTGGGGAGTGATCAACACAATTACAAAAGCATGTAACATGAACAAGCCATTTCAGCCCAATCACTCCATACTGGCATTTATGCTCCATCTGAGCCTCCTTCCACTTTTCCCACTTTGTGTAAAAACAGATAATCTATCAGTGTATGATCCCACTTCACACTTTGAGCCAGCCCCTCCTTCAAGAGTTTGTGAAAATTTCCAACAAATTGGTATTAATCAGATAATATATAATTGCAAAAGCCCCCATTAGTAGAAAGAAAGTGCTGATGATACACAACCGAGGGGTTTTATCCAACAAGATTGAACAGGCTAGATTTTATTGTTCTTTAAACATGTCTTAAACAGGTCTTTAAAACAATAAGAGAGTTTGATAAATTCAAAGTTGACAACTACTTCCACTTGTGAAGCAGACCTGAACCAGCAAATCACAGAATCCCCTCAGTGCAGAAAGAGGCCATTTAGTCCATGAGACTGCACCGACCCTCGAAGAGCACAACCCAGACCCATCCCCCTCACCTTATTTCCATAACCCCACATTCCCCATGGCTAATCCACCTAATCTGCACATTTTCTTTGGACTGTGGGAGGAAACCCAAACTGTCACAGGAAGAACATGCACATTCCACACAGATAATAACCCAAGCGTGGAATCGAATCTGGGTTCCCTGCTGTTATTGGGCAGCAGTGCTGACCACAGTGCCACCTAATCAGCATGAATCAAACAAATCAATTTATTCAGGAATTCACAGAAACTTTTTTACCCAGAGTATGACAATCATTATCGCAGGGATTGCTGATGTCGTAGCACAGATACACTTAATGGGAAGTTGAATCTTTTACGTTCACCTGAGGGACGAATGGGGTCAATCTTTCTTTCCATGATAAGCTAAACCTTGCATTCCACCTTATGTTCTCTGTGTCAATTTGCATTTAGTCTCGAAAAGATTGCACCATTTATCTGTTCCAATGATAATGGTTCAACAATGGCCTATTTGGTTGGGCCCCGTGAGCAATTATGTGTTATAACAATTCATCACTGTACTCAAAATCACTGTACTGGAAATCGTGAGGGTAAGAAAGCTAGCATAAAGGCACTTTACCTGAATGCTCGTAGCATTCGTAACAAAGTTGATGAGTTAACGGCACAAATCATCGCGAATGAATATGATTTGGTAGCCATTACGGAGACATGGTTACAGGATGGTCACGACTGGGAGTTAAATATCCAAGGATACCAGACTATTCGGAAGGACAGACAGGAAGGTAAGGGAGGTGGTGTAGCTCTGATATTCAAGGACGCCATCAGGGCGGTGCTGAGAGATGATATAGGTTCTATGGAGAATGAGGTTGAATCCATTTGGGTGGAAATTAGAAATTCTAAGAGGAAAAAGTCATTGATAGGTGTAGTCTATAGGCCACCAAATAATATCACATTGGTGCGGGCAATAAACAAAGAAATAACTAATGCCTGTAAAAATGGTACGGCAATTATCATGGGGGATTTTAATCTACATGTAGATTGGTCGAACCAGCTCGGTCAGGGTAGCCTCGAGGAGGAGTTCGTTGCGTGTATCCGTGATAGTTTTCTTGAACAGTATGTAATGGAACCAACGCGGGAGCAAGCTATTCTAGATCTGGTCCTGTGTAATGAGACAGGAATAATTAATGACCTCATAGTTAGGGATCCTCTTGGAAGGAGTGATCACAGCATGGTTGAATTTAGAATACAGATGGAGAGTGTGAAGATAAAATCCAATACCAGGGTCCTGTGCTTGAACAAGGGGAACTACAATAGAATGAGGGAGGACTTGGCTAAAGTAAACTGGAAACAAAGATTTTATGGTGGGACAGTTGACGAGCAGTGGAGGACTTTCAAAGCAATCTTTCAAAGTGCTCAGCAAAAGTATATTGCACTGAAAAGGAAGGACTGTAAGAAAAGGGGTAATCTGCCATGGGTGTCTAAAGAAATAAGGGAGGCTATCAAATTGAAAGAGAAGGCATACAAGGTGGCCAAAAACAGCATGAAACTAGAAGATTGGGAAAACTTTAAAGGTCAACAGAAAGCCACAAAAAGAGCTATAAGGAAAAGTAAGATGGAACATGAGAAAAAACTAGCACAGAATATAAAGATAGATAGGAAAAGTTTCTACAAATATATAAAACGAAAAAGAGTGGCTAAAGTAAACGTTGGCCCTTTAGAGCATGAGAAGGGGAATTTAGTTATGGGATATGATGAAATGGCCGAGGCATTGAACAGGTATTTTGTATCGGTCTTCACAGTGGAGGACACTAATAACATGGCAGTAATTGATAAAGAGATGAAGGTAGGTGAGGACCTGGAAACAATCATAATTACGAAAGAGGTAGTGTTGGGCAAGCTAATGGAGCTAAGGATTGATAAGTCTCCTGGCCCTGATGGAATGCATCCCAGGGTACTAAAAGAGATGGCGGGAGAAATAGCAGGTGCACTGGCGGTAATTTTCCAAAATTCGCTGGACTCTGGGGCAGTCCCAGCAGATTGGAAAACAGCAAATGTGACGCCACTGTTTAAAAAGGGAAGGAGACAAAAGATGGGGAATTATAGACCGGTTAGCTTAACCTCTGTAGTGGGGAAGATGCTTGAGTCTATTATCAAGGAAGTAATAGCAAGGCATCTTGATAGAAATTGTCCCGTTGGGCAGACGCAGCATGGGTTCATGAAGGGCAGATCATGCTTGACAAATCTTTTGGAATTCTATGAAGCCATTACGAGCGAGGTGGACAATGGGGACCCAGTGGATGTGGTGTACCTAGATTTCCAAAAGGCCTTTGACAAGGTGCCGCACAAGAGGCTACTGCATAAGATAAGGATG